>NC_041401.2:7000787-7115787 GCF_900747795.2 Erpetoichthys calabaricus | reverse complement strand
CATGCAAACTCCACGCAGGGAGGACCCGGGAAGCGAACCCAGGTCCCCAGATCTCCCAACTGCGAGGCAGCAGCGCTACCCACTGCGCCACCGTGCCGCCCCATCAGTCATTCAGCCCATTTAAATGAGTAAAGTCGCCTCTCTGCTGTTTGGCGTCCTCGCGTGTCCCTCACTGAACATGGAGCTGAGAAAGCAAAGCAGAGAGTTATCTGAGGAGATCAGAAAGAACATGACAGACCAACATGTGAAAGGTAAAGGCTAGAAGACCACCATCTCCAAGTAGCTTGATGTTCCTGTGACAACAGTGTGAAATATTATGAAGAAGTTGGAGGTCCATGAGACTGTAGCCAACCTCCAACAAGAGGAAAATCGACCCCAGAATGGGCAGAAGGGTAGTGAGAATGGCCGACAAAAAGCCGAGAGTAATGTCCAAAGAGGTACAAGCTGAACTCCAAGGTCCATCAGGGTCTTATCACAGCACCTGAGGCTTTTTGAGTGATTGTGGGCTCAATGGAAGAAGACTGAGGAGGACTTCACATTAAAAAAGCCACACTGGAATTTGTGAAAATGCAGATTGAGAAGCTACAGTGCTTCTGGGAGAAGGTCCTTTGGGCAGATGAGACCCAACTGGGGCTTAATGACAAGTCACATCAGCTCTGTGTCCACAGACACAAAAATGAAGCTTTCAAAGAAAAGACCACCATAGCTACTGTGAAACATGGTGGATGCTCAGTTCCGTTGTAGGGCTGCTTTGCTGCGTCTGGCACCGGGGGGCCTTGAGTCTGTGCAGGGAACAATAAAATCTCAAGACCATCAAGATGTTCAGGACTGAAACGCATTGCCCAGTTTCAGAAAGCTTGGTGTCAGTCACAGCTCATGGACCCTCCAACAGGATAAGGAGCCAAAACACACAGCGAAAAGCACCCAGAAACGGCAAAGAGCTAAACATCGGACCGTTCTGAAGTGGCCTTCGGATCTGAATCCCCTCAGACGTCTACGGTAAGACCTGAAACATAACATCTGGAGAAGACCACCCTTCAAAGCTGACCCAGCTGGAGCAGTTTGCTCAGGACAACTGTGCCAAATGACCCGTGGACAGGCGCCCAAGTCTCATGGAGAGCACCACTGATGTGCAGGGACTGTAAACTCTAAAGGTGGTGCCACCAAATATGAGGTGACGGGTCCCATCTCTTGTGTCCACGCCGTTGTCATTTGTGTTCTACTTTGAAATATTCTGCTGAGTCAAAACTCCAAAGCCGAGTCTGATTTTTCTTAAATACGGAATGGACAAGGATGGGTGCCAACGACTTCTGTCACCTTCAGGTCATTTCAGAAACCTTTGTGGGGTCTTCTTGTTTTGAGTGGGGGGTACCAGCTGATTTGTACACATCTGTAAGCGCAGTCCGGTCCGTTGAGTTAGGATCACATTGCAGTAAACATCTGCACAGCAGGAAGGGGAGAGACGCCTGAGCTCTTAGCCAAAGCAACTCATCCAACATGGCACACGTTCTGGAAACTCATCTGCTCACCTCAGCAGTTAAGAGGATGTGTGCTGGCAGGTGCCCAGGTGCTGGCCGATACTCCGAGGAGCCTGGCTCTTTGCCCGGTGTCACCAGTTCAGCTGAATTCTACAGCGCATCTCGTGGGCAGCTGCACATTTTAAGACTGGCAGCAGCTGTCGATATTTGAGATGGGTGATGATGTTGGAGTGCCACGCGGATCAGTGCCCAAGTCAGGAGAGGAAATGGCAGGGAGGGCAGCAAGTGAAGAAGCAATCGAGTGTCGTGACTGTCTGTCTGACCGACTGCACAAAACAATTCGGCTCCCAGTAGATCGGGTTTTGTTGAGATCTGCCCACTTATTCCTCATGGAAATTTGGCAGGAGAGATTACTGCTTACGGAGATATCTTGAACGGAGCGCCTTGTACATATTTTGGAAATTTCATAATTTCCCACTAAAAAGCATTGGAGAATTTAAAAACCTGTCCATCTATAAAACAGAGAAACATTCTGTGTGAATCAATTACAGATTAGATAAATGTGAAAGGCACTATATAATAAATTGATATGTATGAAAGGCACTGTATAATAGATAGGTAGATATTAAAGGCACTATATAATATTATCATATAATACTAATAATATTAATATATAATAATAGGTAGGTATGGTCATGAGCTGTGGATAGAAAGAAAGAACGAGATCGCGAATACGAGCGGCTGAAATGAGTTTCCTCTGCAGGGTGTCTGGGCTCTCCCTTAAAGATAGGGTGAGAAGCTCAGAGTAGAGCCGCTGCTCCTCCACATCGAGAGGAGTCAGATGAGGTGGTTCGGGCATCTGATCAGGGTGCCTACTGGACGCCTCCCTGGTGAGGTGTTCCAGGCACGTCTAACCGGGAGAAGGCCCCGGGGAAGACTCAGGACATGTTGGAGGGACTATGTCTCCCGACTGGCCTGGGAACGCCTTGGGATTCCCCCAGAAGAGCTAGAAGAAGTGGCCGGGGAGAGGGAAGTCTGGGCATCTCTGCTCAAGCTGCTGCCCCCGCGACCTGACCTTGGATAAGCGGAAGAGGATGGATGGATGGATGAAAGGCACTATATAATAGATAGGTAGGTCTTAAAGGTACTATATAATAAATGAGTATGTATGAAAGGCACTATATAAAGATAGGTAGGTATGAAAGGCACTATATAATAAATGAGCATGTATGAAAGGCACTATATAAATATAGGTAGGTATGAAAGGCACTATATAAAAGGTATTAAAGGCACTGTTTAATAGGTAGGTATGAAAGGCACTCTATAATAAATGAGTATGTATGAAAAGCACTATATAATAAATGGGTAGGTATTAAAGGAAGTATATAATATGTATGAAAGGCACTATACAATAAATGAGTATGTATGAAAGGCACTATATAAAGATAGGTAGGTATGAAAGGCACTGTTTAATAGGTAGGTATGAAAGGCACTATATAATAAATGAGTATGTATGAAAAACACTATATAAAGATAAGTAGGTATGAAAGGCACTATATAATAGATGGGTAGGTATTAAAGGAACTATATAATAGGTAGGTATGAAAGGCACTATATAATAAATGAGTATGTATGAAAGGCACTATATAAAGATACGTAGGTATGAAAAGCACTATATAATAGATGGGTAGGTATTAAAGGAAGTATATAATAGGTAGGTATGAAAGGCACTATATAATAAATGAGTATGTATGAAAAGCACTATATAAAGATAAGTAGGTATGAAAGGCACTATATAATAAATGGGTAGGCATTAAAGGAAGTATATAATAGGTAGGTATGAAAGGCACTATATAATAAATTAGTATGTATGAAAGGCACTATATAAAGATACGTAGGTATGAAAGGCACTATATAATAGGTTTTAAACAGACAGATTGAGGAGATTGTTCCTCCCCCAAACTATGCGACTCTTCAATTCCACCCGGGGGGGGGAAACGTTAACATTTAACATTATACAAAGTTACTGTCTGTTTTTCACCTGCATTATTATCTTTCTCTAATTTAATATTATTTATTGTATCAGTATGCTGCTGCTGGAGAATGTGAATTTCTCATTGGGATTAATAAAGTATCTATCTATCTATCTATCTATCTATCTATCTATCTATCTATCTATCTATCTAAAGGCACTGTTTAATAGGTAGGTATGAAAGGCATAATAATACATAACATATAATAATAATAATAATAAAAACAAAAGGAACCGCATGTGGTAAAGTGGAATATTGTGTGGAATTCAACTGTTTGAAAGCCGCTCCACCGACTCGTCATTATTATAAAGCCGGCGCTCTACAGCTGATGATCTGCCTGCCGTGTTATGTGAGGCAAAAAAGAAAAAGAAGAAGAACCACATGTGACAAGGAGGAATTCTAAAATATTGGGGTCTCTTGAAAGCTCTATGGACGGCATAACACAGAATATCCAGTATTTCATTTTTAGACACTTTTAACTGGGAAAGTCTCTATAGAGAAAATGACAAGCAATATAATTTGCTGAACAAAATCACATGGTAAAGATTAATTGTGCGTCATTTTGCTGTTTTGCAGGCATTTTGAAAGGCTTTAAATAAAAGAGCAAATGTTTTATTTTGAGGCCGAGTAAAAGGCGCGAAACAGCACGTGATTGGCCAAAAAGACCCACGTGGTAAAAAATCATTCTGCAAGATTCGTTAACAAAATCGGTTGATTTTTAGGCAGTATGAACTGTGAACGGCGCTCTAAAGAAGATTCTATGCAATATTTTTGGCAAAATTCAAAAAAGAACCACACGAAGTAAAAATTCATCCTGCAATATTTCGTTATTTTAGAGCAGTTTGAGTGACACTTTATGGCAAAAAAGTTTATTTTTTAGATAAACTGAACCGTGAAAGGCGCTATAAAGCAGATTCTTTGAAATATTATTTATTAAAAAGAACCTAGTGTGGTAAAGAGGAATTCTGTAATATTTTTGTTATTTTTAAAGCACTATGAGTGGCATTATATACCAAAAAAAATATCTTAGGCAATTTGAATTGTGAAAGGCGCTATAAAGCAGATTTTTTGAAATAGTATTTATTAAAAAGAACCACACGAAGTAAAAATTAATTATGTAATATTTCGTTATTTTAAAGCAGCTTGAGTAGCACCTTATGGCAAAAAAAGTTTTATTTTTTAGGCAAATTGAACTGTGAAAGGCGCTATAAAGCAGATTCTTTGAAATATTATTTATTAAAAAGAACCCAGTGTGGTAAAGAGGAATTCTGTAATATTTTTGTCATTTTTAAAGCACTATGAGTGGCATTATATAGCAAAAAAATGTTTATGTATTAAGCAATTTGAATTGTGAAAGGCGCTATAAAGCAGATTCATTGAAATATTATTTATCTAAAAATTCATTCTGCAATATTTCGTTATCTTTAAAGCAGTTTGAGTGGCACATTATATTAAAAAACCGTTTATTTGTTTAGGCACTATAAAGCAGATGATTTGTAGTTTTATTTGCCATAAAAGGGCAGAATGTGGTGACGATTAATTTTGAAATATGTTGCTAATTTAAAAGTATTTTGAATGACATAATATAAAAGAATATTTATAATTAGCAAATAAAGCGGCGGGGTGGCACAGTGGCGCAGTGGGTAGCGCTGCTGCCTTGCAGTTGGGAGACCTGGGGACCTGGGTTTGCTTCCCGGGTCCTCCCTGCGTGGAGTTTGCATGTTCTCCCCGTGTCTGCGTGGGTTTCCTCCCACAGTCCAAAGACATGCTGGTTAGGTGGATTGGCGATTCTAAATTGGCCTTAGTGTGTGCTTGGTGTGTGTTTGTGTGTGTCCTGCGGTGGGTTGGCACCCTGCCCAGGATTGGTACCTGCCTTGTGCCCTGTGTTGGCTGGGATTGGCTCCAGCAGACCCCCGTGACCCTGTGTTCGGATTCAGCGGGTTGGAAAATGGATGGATGGAAATAAAGCGGCTTTAAAGGCGCTAAATGAAAGATGATTTGCAATATTATTTGCCGAAAATGCCCACGTGATAGAAATTCATCATGCAATCTGTTTTTAAAGCACTATGAGTGGCAATATAAGTTAAAAAAGTTTTTTAGGCAATTGGAGTGAAAGAAGCTATACAGCTTTGCAGATTCTTTACAATATTAAAAAAGAACCACATGTGGTAAAAGAGTTCTGTAATATTTTATTTTTAAAGCACTATGACTGGCATTATATAGCAAAAACTTTTTTTTGACAGTTTGAAATGTGAAAGGCGCTATAAAGCAGATTCTTTACAATTTTTTGTTACAAAAGAACCACACGAGTTAAACATGAATTCTGTGCCTTTTTTTATTTTTAAAGCACTATCTCAGTGGCATTACATAGCAAAAAATGTTTTCTTTTTTGGCAATATGAACTACGAAAGGCGCTACAATGCAAATTCTTTGCATTAATTATTGGAAAAAGACCCACATTTGATAAAATTAATTCTGCTCTATTTTTTTAAATGTATTTCTTAAGCAATTCGAGTGTCATTTTTAGTGAAAAAAGTCGGTTCATTTGGTAATCTGAACTGTGCAAGGCGCTATAAAAAGAACCCCATGTGGTAAGACATTTTGTTACTCTCATCGTATGAAGACAAGCAATCGTTTCATTTTACAGGAATTCAACTGTGAAAGGCGCTATATTGCAACTGATTTGCAGCACTTCTTACTGTGAAAGGAGCCACTTATGGCAGATATACAATGTATGTAATATTTTGCTATTTTTAAATCACTCCGAAAGGCGCTATTTAATATGCCCGTTGGTTTCTTTTAATTATCTTCCTGCCGGTGCAAGTCGCTATATTAAATGAGGATTGAAGGCAGATTTAGGACACGTTGCTCGATGCCTGCCTGCCTCCCTTCCTTCACTGCAGCCGGCACAGATGACAATAATGTGACATACACCTCGGCGACTGTCACTCAACACAAATTCCCCGAACATTCAAACACATAACTGCAGACAAAGGGACAAAGAATCTCCGACGCCACCGTTCCATTGTCCCGACCCTCATCACGGCTCGATTTTGTTCTTCACACCCCCAGCATCCCCCTGAACGCCGCCGCCGCCGCCGTCCCGAGTCTCCCATTTACGAGACACAAGAAAGGCATCGCAGATCGGCGGCTTTTACGATCGACACGAACGTCTGATTTCCACTTCAATACGAGCGCGCAGAGACCAGAAACGCAGCGGGTTTCCATGACGACGCTATCCCAACGCCGACAGTTTCGGCGCCCATTTCGAGGCGCGTTTAAGGAGCGCAGCGGCGCGGCGATGAGGTGTCGAAGCGCATCCTTCGTCTTCTTTGTGTTTCTTCGTATTGACGGCTCGTTGTGCTGCCGGGTTGGCTGCGCTCGATGCGCCTTTTATTGGCCTCCCATTGAAAAGAAAAGAAACTAGTGGTGGGGGTCTCCGGCTAATCATCATTTATACACATCGAGCCCATCTCATGGAAATCCTTGACTTTCTCTAACGCCCCCTTATCTCCCTTCAGTCCTTGGTGTCGCCGTCCGCTCTTCACGCGATCAAAGCCGTCAGGTGGCATTCCGCCAGTGGCCGAGCGGAGGTCTGTTAATAAACTGCAATGTGCGGAAGAAGAACAAAGAGGTAAAGAAAGAGAATGGGTGAATTTCTACCGCAGACCAAACCTGGCAGCAGCTTTAATGAAGGTAACACGGGGGCAAAGACCCCCCCCCCCCCCCCCCCCCAAAAAAAAATCAACGCGCAGAGTCAAAAGATTTATTGTCACGTACACCCGGAAAAAGAGCAGCCAAGGCACGGATTACCTCATATTAGCAGTAGTGGCAGCCTAAAGAAATCAATTCTGTTTATAAAGATACACAGAAAGTGACAGTGCAAGCTAAGTAAGTACAAGTAACGCGACAAGAGTGACAGATTGTTCAGGACAGTGACAGGCAGGCAGACAGACAGTCAATTAACGTGATAATATCAAATGTTAAAGTGACATTGCAAGGCAAGCAACACACCATCTTGGGTACGGGGTTATTACTCAGCTTCAGTGTAGGTAAGGCACCATAAAATTTAAATAAATACACAGGGGAGAGCTGCACTGGATGATACAGTTAGATAGATGGAATAGACACTATACTGTATGAGTGATACACAGGAGTGGCACTATACGACATGCTGTAGCTTCATAGGAGAGGCACCATATGAATGATACGTAGGAGAGGAACTGCAGTATACGATATAGAGAGAAATGTAAGAAAGGTACTGTATGATTAATAAATAGGAGAGGCAGAGGCATTATATGATATACTGTATACAAGATACATAGAGAAGGCACTATATGATTGATAGATATGAGCGGTAATATATGATTGACAGGAGAGGCACTATATAACACAGATACATGGGAGTCACTCGTGTGAGGTAGGCAGATACATAGGAAAGGCACTATATGATTAGCAGATAGTGGAGGTAATATACAGTATATATAATCAATAGATAGAAAAGGTACTTTATAATATGGACAGTGATATACAGTAGACAGAAACAATATGATTGATAGATAGGAAAGGCACTATATGATACACTGTAGTTAGATAGGTTATGAAAGGCACTGTATGATTGAATGATGGGAGAGGAAATATGTGATTTAGAGGGAAATAGCATTTCTCTAATATATTTCTGAAATACATAAGAAATACACTATATGATTAATAGATGGAGAGGCAGAAGTTTAGGTATAAACAGATACATAGAAAAGGAACTATCTGATTGATGGATATGAGAGGCAATATGTCATCGAGAAATAGGAGGGGCAATTTATAATTAGCGGATAGGAGAGACAATGTGTGATGTAGAGAAATACATAATACAGGTACTACAGGATTGACAGATAGGAGGGGCACTATATGATATAGTTAGATAGATATGAAAGGTACATTATGATTGTAAGACAGAAGAGGCACTATATGGAATAGACATACATACAAAAGGTATTCAATAATATACAGAGATAATGTACAGTATATAGGGAAGGTACAAAATGCCTAATAGATAGGAAAGTCAAAAATGTATATGATGGATAGATAAGAGAGGCTCTGTATGAGATAGATAGATAGATAGATAATGAAGGGCACGATAGAAGATACAGCATGTCATATAGTGCCACTCCTGTGTATCACTCATATAGCGCCTATTCCATCTGTCTAACTGTATCATACAGTGCAGCTTCTCCCCTGTGTATATGTTTCTGTTTTATAGTGCCTTTCCTACACTGAAGGACTGAGTAATAGCCCCTCTGAGGCTAAGGATCTGCGCTGGTATCCTGAAGGTTGCCAGTTCAAATCCCCGTCACTGCCAACTCTGCCTGGCCCTTGAGCAAAGCCCTTAACCTTCAATTGCTCCAGGGGTGCTGTACAATAGCTGACCCTGCACTCTGACCCCAAGGGGTATGCGAAAAACCAAGTAATTTCCTTTGGGATTAATAAAGTATAATAAAATAAAATAAAAATAAAATAAAAATAGTAGATATATAGAAGTACAGTATAATGAAAGGTACTATATAATAGATAGATAATAAAAGGCACTATATACTATTAATGTAGAAATATAATGAAAGGTACTATGTGATAGATAGATAGATAGATAATGAGATGCACCATATGATTGATAGATAGATAGATAATTAAAGGCACTATATATTAGATATATAGAAATATAATGAAAGGTACTATGTACTAGATAGATAATGAAAGGCAATATATACTATTAATGTAGAAATATAATGAAAGGTACTATGTGATAGATAGATAGATAGATAGATAATGAAATGCACCATATGATTGATAGATAGATAGATAATTAAAGGCACTATATATTAGATATATAGAAATATAATGAAAGGTACTATGTACTAGATAGATAATGAAAGGCAATATATACTATTAATGTAGAAATATAATGAAAGGTACTATGTGATAGATAGATAGATAGATAGATAGATAGATAGATAGATAATGAAAGCACTATATGATAGATAGATAGATAGATAGATAATTAAAGGCACTATATATTAGATATATAAAAATATAATGAAAGGTACTATGTAATAGATAGATAGATAGATAATGAAAGGCACTATATACTATTAATGTAAAAATATAATGAAAGGTACTATGTAATAGATAGATAATGAAACACACTATATGATAGATAGATAATGAAAGGCACTATATATTAGATATATAGAACACACAAGACAACATACAGACATTACAAACATTTCACTTCATACACAGAAAGTAGGTAAGACAGCGTAAGACAGCACAAGGCAGCACAGTACAAATAATAAAAACAAAAGATATATATAAATGTAAGCCAGACAGTGTGTGAAATATAATATGAAAGAAAATATTGCACATCGTTTCGCAGTGATTGTGATATTGCACTATATGGATACAATATTTATACATAATATATACAATATAGACAATGTAATATTGTACAATATTACAATATAATATAAACTTAAGACCTATTTGTGGTAATAAAGTTCACAGTAAGTAAGAGAGCAAAAGGACAAAGGTTATTTAACAGAGTTTAGTATTCTGATGGCCTGTTAAATCTGGTTGTTCTGCAGTGCATACTGCGGTGACGTTTTCCAGAGGGCAGAAGTTCAAACAGCCCATGTGCCGGGTGTGTGGGATCTTTTATGATCTTAATGGATCTGCTCTGGCAACGTGAGTAGTGTAATTCTTGAACAGATGGGAGTGAGGACCCGATGATTTTCTCCACTGTCCTCACCACTCTTCGAAGTATCTTCTGTAACTTCTGAGATAGATAGATAGATAATGAAAGGCACTATATAATAGATATATTATAGTTACTTAACAGCAAAATTAAACAGAAGACTAACAAAAAGCAGTGTCATTTTAGTACTGCCACCCTTGGCACATCCAGGGGGCTACTTTGCCAGTATGGATCTCATCTTATTTATTTTCATTCATCCCCCTTAGTAATACTGTGCCAACCAGAAAACCACTCACAATATTTACATAAGTCATAGTAAACTGTGAGCTTTCGATGCTTGGCACCCTTGGCATGTCCAGTCCTGACAGCTGGCACTGTACCAAGGCTCAATGTAAATATAAATGCCTTGGTGCTGCCATTCCATTCAATTCTTTTTATTTTTTAACACATTGGCCGTGCACCTCAGTGAGGTTTATCTCACCTGGCACACTTGGGCATGTCATTGTACCCAAATATTTAGATCAGGGGACTGAATTTAACATGACACTCCTCTGCCTTGTCTATTTAATAAGTCCATCAGAGTTCATCACTAATAGTGCCTGTATATTCTCCCAAATGATGCGTACCTCATGCCATGAGAGCTGGCACCAGTAGATGGTTGTGCTTATACACTGGAATCTGAACTGCAGCCCTGAAGGTCAGCTTCATTTAGTGGCCCTTTACAATGGCAGCATCGCTGGCTTTCACCATAGCAACCAAAGTAAAAATGGAACAAGCGTGTTATCCGAGACCGAGCTCACCTGTAATCAAATTCAGTGTGCCAAAGGTGGCTTGCCATGTAGTATTTGGCTCTCTAGGCTCGAAGATGACACTGGAGCCCCTTGTATTCCCTGCAGTCACCCGAACATTAGGCTCTGGATGAGTCTACCCGTGGCCGCAGTAAGTGTGTGCAATGCAAACACATACAGAGAGTGTAACGGACATCCACTCTTCAAAATCAAGGTGGCAGCATGGTCCTTCAGAGCGAGGCCATCAGGCAACCATTATTGATTTCCAAAAGGCCCAGCCACATGAAAGCTCCAGAAAGACCCTTTTATTTACACTGCTCAAAAAAATGAAGGGCACACTTCAACCACACATCAGATCTTGATGAACGAAACATTCAAGTGTAAGATCTTTACCAAGTAACACTGTGTCATTCGTTGAGAACAAAATGATGTAACGATGGTCAATGGACACCAAAATCACCAACCCACTGAGGGCCGATTCAACATCACACCGAAAATCAAAGTCAAGAATTGAAATCCCAGACTCGGGATCGGGGGGCACCACCAGGGCAGAGCTTGCTCAGGAATGGTGACTGGCAGGTGGGAGTGAGGAGAAGACTTTTGGAGGATGGCCTGGTGGGTGTCAAGAAGGGCAGCAAAGAAGCCAAGAAAAACATCAGGGACACACTGATATTCTGGGAATGGACTTCTGAGGACTGCTGGGGTCAAGTCATTTTTTGTGATGAATCCCCTTTCCGGTTGTTTGGGGCTTCCGGGAAAAAGAAAAGGTGAGCGGCGCTACTGTCAGTCCTGCGTCATGCCAACAGTAAAACATCCTGAGACCATTCATGTCACGTGGGGTTGCTTCTCAGCCAAGGCAATGGGCTCACTCACAATTTGGCCTAAGAACACAGCCAGGAATAAAGAATGGGACCAAAACATTCTCCAAGAGCAACTTCTCCCAACCATCCAAGAACAGTTTGGTCACCAACATGATGGAGCTCCGGGCCATAAGGCAAAAGTGAAAACTGTGTAGCTCATGGAACAAAACATCAAAATTTGGGGTCTATGGCCAGGAAACTCCGTATTGAGACTTGAGTGGTCAATCCTCAAGAGGTGGGTGGACAAACAAAAAATCCCACCAATTCTGAAAAACCCCAAGCATTGATTATGTAAGAATGGGGGGCTACCATCAGTCAGGATTGGGCCCAGAAGTTTATGGACAGCCTGCTGCAGAGGTCTTGAAAATGAAAGAAGGTCCAACACTGCAAATATCGGCACTGTGCATAAACTTCATGTCATTGTCAATAGAAGCCTTTGAAACTTCTGAACTGCTTGTAATTCTACTTCAGTAGACCATAGAAACATCTGACAGAAAGATCTAGAAACACTGAAGCAGCAAACGTTGTGAAAACCAACACTTGGGTCATTTTCAAAACTTTTGGCCACGACTGCAGGTCCTGGGAGTGCTCTGGGTGGCTCATCAAGCTTACCTGGAGTTACTCCCAGGTGTGGTAGAAGTCTGCTATAGTTCTCCACAGACCCCCGGCGGCCCCCACGTAACCCAGCAGGGCTCTGCCAAACTCCAACTCCCAGCGTGCAGTGAGAGAATCCATGGAGCTACAGCCACCCAGTAGGGCTGCCTTCTAGTGTCCCAGGGTACGTATTGCCTCATCAATGCTCTCTTTCTCCCGGTCCTTCCATTGTGCTGGCACCCCGGCCAGGTAATGGCCGTGTCCGTCCATCACAACCTGTACTTTAGCAAAGAATGCAAGTGTTTTACACACACTGTCAGCGTACAAGTGAAGTGAAGTGATGTGTGGATTATGTGACACAAGTCATTTCTTCCATGGATGTTTTATTGTGCTCTGTTGTCCAGCATTGGCCATCATGGGGTCCTGCACTATCAAACTTTGTCCTTCCTCCACAAAAACATGATTTTTTAAAAATTCTTGGCCTAAACTACCATCTAGCAGCCTTCTCGAGTCCGCTATGACTCCTGAATTCTTCTCATAAAATCAGAAGTCTACCTGATGAGGAGGCTTTAGGAGTCGTTGTAGACTCTATGCTATCAACTGCCAGACGGTGCTCAGAGATCATTAAGAAGGTTAACAGAATGTCAGGTCATATAGCGCCTTGATGTGTGGAGTACAAGTCACAGGAGGTTCTGCTCAAGCTTTATAACACACTGGTGAGGCCTAATCTGGAGTCCTGGGTTCAGTTTTGGTATTCAGGCTACAAAAAGGACATAGCAACACTAGAGAAGGTCCAGAAAAAGAGCGACTCGGCTGATTCAGGGCTACAGGGTTTGAATTATGAAGAAAGATTAAAAGAGCTGAGATTAACACTTGTATTAAGTTTGGGTCCTGTTAGGTCTGAATACACAATGGCAGGTCTGAAAATCAAAAGTACGCCTCATGTGAAGGATTTAGGAGTCTAGGAGTAGTGGACTTGACACTATCAACTGCCGTTCCGTGTTCAGAAGCCATTGAGAAAGCTAATAGTTAAAAAGACTAACAGAATGTCAGGTTATATAGCACCTTGACGTGTGGAGTACAAGTCACAGGAGGTTCTGTTCAAGCTTCATAACACACTGGTGAGGCCTCATCTGGAGTCCTGTGTGCAGTTTTGGTTTCCATAAAGACATAACAGCACTAGAGAAGGTCCAGAGAAGAGCGACGAGGCTGATTCCAGGACTTGGACAGCATACCGGTTTGGGTAAATTTGTAGCAGATGACAATGTCAGTAAATATAAAGAATTACATGTAAGAAGAAAAAATAAGTTTGAATACACAATGGGAAGTCTGAAAATCAAAGTCCACCTTATAAGAAGAACTTAGGAGTCATAGAGGACTCGACAAGATCAACTTCCAGACAGAAGACATTGAGAAGGCTAATAGTGTTATTTAGCGCCCTGATGTGTGGAGTACAAGTCACAGGAGGTTCTGTTCAAGCTTCATACAACACTGGTGAGGCCTCATCTGGAGTTCTGTGTGCAGTTTTGGTCTCCATAAAGACATAACAGCACTAGAGAAGGTCCAGAGAAGAGCGACAAGGCTGATTTGAGGACTTGGACAGCATACCGGTTTGGGTGAATTTGTAGCAGACGACAATGTCAGTAAATGTAAAGAATGACACATAGGTAGTAAAAATGTGAGGTTTGAATACACAATGGGAGGTCTGAAAATCAAGAGTCCACCTTATGAGAAGGAATTAGGAGTCACAGTGGACTCTAAGCTATCGACTTCCAGTCAGTGTTCAGAAGCCATTAAGAAGGCTAGCAGATTGTCAGGTTATATAGCGCCAAGATGTTGGTAGTACAAGTCACAGGAGGTTCTGCTCAAGCTTTATAACACACTGGTGAGGCCTCATCTGGAGTTCTGTGTGCAGTTTTGGTCTCCATAAAGACATAACAGCACTAGAGAAGGTCCAGAGAAGAGCGACTAGGCTGATTTGAGGACTTTGCCCAAGCCTGAATGCTGTCCGATTTGTGAACGATGAAATTTAATGTCAGTAAATGTAAAGAATTACATGTAAGAAGAAAAAATAAGTTTGAATATACAGTGGGAAGTCTGAAAATCAAAGTCCACCTTATGAGAAGGACTTAGGAGTCGTAGAGGACTGGACACGATCAACTTCCAGACCGGAAGACATTGAGAAGGCTAATAGTGTTACATGTATATTGCGCCCTGATGTGTGGAGTACAAGTCACAGGAGATTCTGCTCAAACTTTATAACATACTGGTGAGGCCTCATCTGGAGTCCTGTGTGCATTTTTGGTTTCCAGGCTATAAAAAGGACATAGCAACATTAGAAAAAGTCCAGACAAGAACAACTAGTCTGATTCCAGGAGTTGGACAGCATTAAGGTTTGGGCAAATTTGTGGTAGACGACAATGTCTGTAAATGTAAAGAATTACACATAGGAAGTAAAAAAGTGAGGTTTGAATAAGCAATGGGAGTCCATCTTATGAGAAGGATTTAGGAGTCGTAGTGAACTCTATAATGTATCGATTTCCAGACAGTGTTCAGAAGCCATTAAGAAGGCTAACAGAATGTCAGGTTATATAGCGCCTTGATGTGTGCAGTACAAGTCATAGGAGGTTCTGCTCAAGCTTTATAACACACTGGTGAGGCCTCATCTGGAGTCCTGGGTGCAGTTTTGGTCTCCAGGTTACAAAAAGGACATAACAGCTCTGATAGAAGTCGGAGTACCCGGGAGAAAAGGGTAATGATTACCCAGGGCCTGCTGGGCTATCGAAGCCTGGGATAAGAAGGACGTGTGACAGATAAGGATCAAGAAGCGGCCTACAGTTACCACTTAGGTACAGGGCCCAGATTTCTGTGCTACACCCCTGACAACACTAGAAAAAGTACAGAGAAGAGCAACCAGGCTGATTTCAGGGCTACAGGGGATGAGTGATGAGGAAAAAGTAAGAGAGCTGAGCCTTTACAGTTTAACTCTTTCAGGGCGGATGTTGACTTTTGTCAAAATTCAGGGATAGTGGATGGTAATCAACGGAGTGGTGGCTCTGAGGCTAGGGATCTGCACTGGCAATCGGAAGGTTGCCGGTTCGAATCTCGTAAATGCCAAAAAAAGGGACTCTGCTCTGTTGGGCTCTTAAGCAAGGCCCTTAACCTGCAATTGCTGAGCTCTTTGAGTAATGAGAAAAGCGCTATATAAATGCGAAGAATTATTATTAAACGGCGACAAAACTCACTGTTCCATTTTAGTTTGACTCTCTTTGTTAGAAGGAAAGTTAGCTTGGTTGATTTGGCCTTGACTCCCTGCACGTGCGCAATTAGCGAAGAGCAAACAGCCTCTAAAATGGCATCGACGTCTAGCAAGAGATCAAAGCGAATGCGCAAAACAAAATACGACGTGGGCGACGCGTTTGCATTTTATCGCTGAATCTGACTTGTCAGATTCCGATTTTGATGCAAGTGATCTGGAGATGAAGATCGAAAACGAAACTGAGGTACTGGCATCAGCTACTCAGTCCCCGGTTGATCGTGGTGCTGAACACGTTTGTGTAGCTGATGGGCTTACGCCGACGTTCGCCTAGGAGGACCAATAGTCAATCAGCAGCTCTAGTCAGGGTGTGCTAAACTGAAGTGGTGAGGATTTAAAAGCTGAGACTGAAGGGACATCTCTTATAGTAGCAGACAGACCAGTCCACAGTTTAGGGGATCCTGTAACTAAAAGCTCAACCTCCCCACTGTTATTTTATTAATCCTTGGAATCATAAGCAGACCGGCATCTTGAGATCTTAATGTGCGTTCAGGTTTGTAAGTTATGATAAGTTCAGACAAGTAAACCAGACCTCGGCCATTTAAGGTTTTATATGTTAAAAGGAGGATTTTCAAATATGCCCTAAATTTAACCGGGAGCCAGTGTAAGGACTTGAGGACTGGGGTTACGTGTTTGTATTTTCTTGTAATAATTCTTGCAGCAGCATTTTGGATTAACTGGAAGCTGCTAATCCAGTGGTTCTCAATCTGTGGGGTGGGCCCCACTAGGGGGGCGCAAAGTAACAAAAAGGGGGGCGCGAAGATGTGAAAAAAAGAAAACAAGAATCAAAACTATGAAAAGTACATCTATTGAAACCAAAACAAATTAACTTAAACTACATTCTGATACTAGAGAAATAAATAGAGAGTTAGATAAATGTCGATAAAAGTTAAGTAGGTATAATAAAATATGCATCTATGATATATCATTAATTAAAAAAGAAGAAATTGGTATTAGTGGGCTCCTTTCAAAAAAACGTTAAGGGGGGGCGTGATTAAAACTGTTATGAAAACTCGGGTTGCAAATACTTAAAGGTTGAGAAATGCTGTGCTAATCCATGCAATGATCTAATCGGCCCATCATGTGGCAGCAGCAGCAGCACAATTGCATTAAATCTGCAGATACGGGTCAGAAGATTCAATGATTGATGGGATCTCTGGGACTTTGATGAAGGCATTATGGTTGGTGGTTTGAGAATTTCTGGAGCTAGGAGTGGAGTTAAATAATTTATCTACATCAGTAGTAAAGAAAAGAGTTTTCAAAAAATGTTTTATTTTTCAGTATAGTCCCCTGATAGATCCATACACTTCATCCACGTTTCCTGAAATTACTGTGGACCCCTGTGGACCACCAAGCTGGCACTGCCACCTCAATCTGACAGAGACAAGTGTGGGACACAAGTTCAAGGCACACACGTGTGTTTTATTTTCCTTTTATCCATCCATCCATCCTCTTCCGCTTATCCGAGGTCGGGTCGTGGGGGCAGCAGCTTGAGCAGAGATGCCCAGACTTCCCTCTCTCCAGCCACTTCTTCTAGCTCTTCCGGGAGAATCCCGAGGCGTTCCCAGGCCAGTCGGGAGACATAGTCCCTCCAGCGTGTCCTGGGTCTTCCCCGGGGCCTCCTCCCGGTTAGACATGCCTGGAACACCTCACCAGGGAGGCGTCCAGGAGGCATCCTGATCAGATGCCCGAGCCACCTCATCTGACTCCTCTCGATGTGGAGGAGCAGCGGCTCTACTCTGAGCCCCTCCCGGATGACTGAGCTTCTCACCCTATTTTTAAGGGAGATATTTTATTTTATATATATTATTTTATATTTATTTTAGATATTTTATTTTCCTTTTACCTTGTGGGAAATGCCTCCCCCCATGTCCCACTAGTACGGCACAGTCTTATAAGCACAATGCACAAACTGTAGTCTTCCTTCTCCTCCACTCCTCTGATCAAGCTTCGTCTTCCTCCTCACGACTCTGGGTCCTCGAGTGGAGGTTTATCTACCTCGGTAGGAAAGAGTTTTCGCTTACCATGACAAGAGGTATAAACCAGATGGCATCTCACTGTGACTGCCACCGCCTCCCACCCACCACACGAAGACGGCCAGGTAGCCTGCCCACTGCTTATCCTTGCTGGCCATTGAGCTGCCCCTGCGCAGCCACCAGAAGCCACAAATAGGTGGCAACAGCAGCCACAGCAAGTGGCGACAGACATTTTGTTTTTGTTTATGTGTGACACCATTGCTTTGTGTGCTTTTAAGAAAACTGAGTTGTTTTGGAAAAAATATTGAGCCCTCAAAGAGTTAAGCAAATGAAGATTAAGAGGAGACCTGCCTGAAGTGTTTAAAATGATGAAGGGAATTAATCCAGTGGGTCGAGACGGTGACATTAAAATGAGTTCATCAAGAACATGGGGACACAGTTGGAAACGTGTGAAGTTTAAATTTCACACAAACATTAGGAAGTTTTTTCTTTACTCCGAGACCCACAGACACATGGAGTAAGTGACCACGTAGTGTGGTGGACAGTCGCACTTTAGGGACTTCCAAAACTTGACTTGATGTTGTTTTAGAAGAATTAAGTGGATGGTAATGGCGAGCTTTGTTGGGCTGAATGGCCTGTTCTCATCTAAATTTGTCTTAAAAACTATAAGGTTTAGGTGCCATTGTGGAAGGACAGGCATCCTTTACCCCAGGCTGAGGTGGATTCATACCCAGTGGGAGGCCATAATGGATGAACTGGGTGAAAGGGCATACCGGGAGCAGTTCATTCCTCCACACAACAGGTGGCAGTGTTCCTCAAGGCTGGACCAAATGAAGACACCCTTATGGTGGCATCAAAGTTAGAATCCGGAAATGCAGCCCTGTTGGGGGCCTTTGGAGAGGGTGCTGCTGGGTGAGGACTGTCCTGGTTTTCGGCACAACCCAGAAATGCTGAAAAGTAGACTGGAAGAACTTTCCAGGTCTAGTTTAAAAGAGAGCCCACCACCTCACTTAAATCGAGTCGGGAGGCAGTGGGCAACGCTGTCTTGGAGGAGGACTGTGAATGGTACACATATTACTGGTGTTTGTATGGAGAAGGCATTTTGTCAAATAATTCTGGTATTTGAACCTGGAATTGCGTTGGGTAGGAGCAGCCGAAAGAAGAAGAAGAAGATTGCTGTGTCCGTGGTTTGGGACTCAGTGGCACCCCCTTGTGTTTACAATGAGTAAAAACAAGAACAAAATACACATTACACAGATTAGAGATGTTTGTTTGTGCTTACACTAAAAGAGAATAGTGAAACTCTTATGCCACAGTTGTGTTAGGGGTAGGGAGAAATGTATAAGAATGAAGATTATGTATAAATAACACCAGTAAATAAGAGTAGGAGAAAAAATACAGTGAGAGTAACAAGTGAAAAGCACAACTGTACAGTGTGACAGGATTCAACGGATACAGAAAGTGTTTGGGGCGGCCACCCATATAATTGAATTAGGCTGCCTAAACAAAGAGGTCCAAAACGAGAACAAAATGACAGGCAAACATGGCGGCTTTAAAGGCAGGCAGGGGAAGTGACGTCATCAGGGCCAAAACCGGAAATGATATCGTCATTTTGGCCAGATCATTGAGCCCGGGACCGGAAGTGACTTCGTAAGGGTCAGAAATGGAAAGTGATGTCATCGGGCCTGGAACTGGAGTTGATGTCATTGGGGCCGAAATTGGAAGTGATGTCATCATCGTGGCCAGAACCGGGAGTGACATCATCAGGGCTGAAACCGGAAGTGACGTCGTCAGAGTCAGAAATGGAAAGTGACGTCATCGGGCCTGGAATCGGAGGTGATGTCGTCGAGGCTGAAATCGAAAGTGACGTCATCATCGTGGCCAGAACCGGGAGTGACGTCATCAGGGCTGAAACCGGAAGTGACGTAGTCAGGGTCAGAAATGGAAAGTGACGTCATCGGGCCTGGAATCGGAGGTGATGTCATCGAGGCTGAAATCGGAAGTGACGTCATCATCGTGGACAGAACTGGGAGTGATGTCTTCAGGGCTGAAACTGGAAGTGACGTCGTCATCGTTGCTGGAAACAGAGGTGACATCATTGAGCCCGGGTCTGGAAGTGACATCTTTGGGACCAGGACCGGAAGTGACCTTGTCAGCATCGGAAATGGAAAGTGATGTCATCAGGCCCGGAACTGGAGGTGGCCGAAACCGGGGGTGAAACAGGAAGTGATGTCATCATCGTAGCCAGAACTGGGAATGATGTCATCAGGGCCGGAAACCGCAAAGTGATGTCATCAGGGCCGGAACCGGAAAACTGACGTCATCGGCTCCAGGTGAAATTTCCCGTGGTGGGTCTGCCAATGAAAAAGAGTAAGGATTACTGTACTGCGGTGGGCTGGTGCCATGCCTGGGGTTTGTTTCCTGCTTGTGCCCTGTGTTGGCTAGGATTGACTCCAGCAGACTCCCGTGACCCTGTAGTTAGGATATAGCAGGTTGGATAATGGATGGATGGATGGATGGATGGATGGATTACTGTAGTCTGCCATCCCCTGGTCTGGCATGGAATTACATTCATTTGTGCCTTTTAGCTGCCTCCCATGCGCACGTGTGTGACAACAGACATGCAGATTGTGTTAAACAGTAGAAAATTGTTAGAGAGCAGTCCACATGTAACATACAGTCCAATTCCACATAAACTAACAGGTGGGTACAGCACCCAGGGCAGGACAGGCAGCATCAGGTTACTGCGTGTGTTGAACTTCCCTGGAATTCATTCTGTGCTCTTGTGATTTTTGTGGACTTTTGTGACCTTCTAACCAGTCTTTGGATTTCGTATTACGAGTGTGTTTGCTCTTGTGACGGCCTATTTTGAAGACACTGCCTTCTGGGACTTTGTTGCTCACCAAATCTTATTTTGTTAAGTTTGGAGATAATATTATTTATAGAGATTTGATTGTGCAAACCCAGCTAGTCTAAAAAAACATTAGAACATTAGAATATTTTAGACAAGAACAAAGCTCGCCAGTCCTATCTCACAAAGAACCTGGGGACTCCTATTGTTACAACAACCCGGAAGTACTTCGGAGTCACGAGGACGGAAGCCCGCAGTACTTCCGGGCTACTTGAGAACGGATGATGTGGCGTTTGACATGGGAGGAACACTTCCGGGTCATGGACTATTTAAAGGACTGCTGAATACCCAGCAAGAGAGCCAGAGTTGGGTGGTAGAGTGATGGAGCTGCTGGGAGGAGTGGAGGATTGTGATTATTGATTATTGTTTATTATTGTTGTTATTGGAGAATTGTGGCGAGTGTGGTGCTTTGTGCACTGTATTTGAAGAAAATTATTAAAATTCTTCATGGTTCTTTCTTACAAGTGCGTCCTGGACGTCTGTCTGGTGGGTTTGACGGGGCAACAGTGCCTCTAGTGTCCACACCAGGCAGCGCATTTCGAATGATGATGTAGGTCGTGCTGGGAACATTGGATAGAAATAGCTTCTGTAAAGGGAAAACTGTCTGGTATTGCAATGAGGATGGCATAATAATAATAATAATAATTCATTACATTTATATAGCGCTTTTCTTAGTACTCAAAGCGCTATCCACACAGGGAGGAACCGGGAAGCGAACCCACAATCTTCCACAGTCTCCTTACTGCAAAGCAGCAGCACTACCACTGCGCCACCTGTGAGGACATGATGGCGCAGTGGGTCGTGCCCGTGCTGCACAGCTTCAGAGTCCAGATTGCCAACTAATTTGAGGAGACATGCCAGTAAGAATTTCAAGAAACTTGAATTGTGCTCACTACTGGACTCACTGGGCAGTTTCGTTGGAACATCCGTCCACCTGCTAATACAATACAACACAATTTATTTTTGTATAGCCGAAAGTCACACAAGAAGTGCCACAATGGGCTTTAACAGGCCCTGTTTTTGGACAGCCCCCCCAGCCTTGACTCTCGGTGGTCTATTTAAATCCAGTCTCCTGGATCTGCACCACTAGCTTCACTTAAGGTTAAGCCTTAATCCCCCCACACTCTGATTGTTCCCTAGCATCCGTTATTAAATATGCCTTAATCTGAGGGATTTGTCCTTTTTGAATGGCATGAGGATTGGAATGAGATTTGGGTGGCAGTGGACAGACTGACATATGGCATGAGAATGACCCTCGGCTGATGCTGACCCATGTTGATATTGGCACGCAGGGACGTCTCCAGCACAAACTTCTTCATCCAAACAGATGGTACACTAATGGGGTGACATTTAATATTGACACCCAAAAAAATCACAATTATTTGCAAAAACCTCAAGTAAACTTTTTTCACGTTGTCATTATGGGGTGTTGTGTGTAGAATTCTGAGGAAAAAAATGAATTTAATCCATTTTGGAATAAGGCTGTAACAGAACAAAATGTGGAAAAAGTGATGCGCTGGGAATACTTTCCGGATGCACTGTAGATAGTTTACTTATAAAAAGTCTTTGCTTGCCCTGCCCTGTGGATTGGCGCCCTCTCCAGGGATTGTTCCTGCTTTGAGCCCAGTGCTAACTGAGATAGACTCCAGCACCCAGATGACCCTGTTCAGGACTCAGCGGGTTAGAAAATGACTTATTACCCTTTCAGTCCAAGAAGAGGTTTACGGTCACCCTCCCCATAGTGGACTTGGTAGTATATTTTCCAAACATTACTTATATATTTGAACTTTTGAAAGTCCAGTCCATTTAGCCTGGTGTAGGATGAAACCAGCTGTTGGGGTAGGCCAGGGGTCGGCCAACTTTTTCACTGGCAGGCTGAATTGTCAATGATGCGTGTGGAATCTGTTGAAACTGTAAACCCAGATAATGCAACACACATGTTAATCAAGACAATAACTTTAAAAATGGTTTGCTCCAAGATATGGTTCAATTATAATTGAAATCTATTAGAAGCAATTTTGAAAAGCTAGTGACAGTAATTTTAACTCTTAAACCACCAGAACTGGCTATAGTCAGTTCCCAATACAATTTGCCAGCATGCTGGAGCCGAGTATATTCGGCGATGTACATACATTGAATGCCGTGACCGGCTATAGTCGGTTCCCAGTGCAATTTTCCAGCATGCCGGAGCTGATCAGTCCGCGTCGTACATTAGTTGAGCAGCCAGCTCAGGACCACTGGCGCCCCCTAGTGAATCAGCCTCACTGGATTGAGACGCTGCACTAGACTGGCCTGCCAGCATCAGCATTGGCCTCTGTGTGTTTGCGTTCAGCCAGTTCAAGCGCAGTTGGCTCTGTGATTTACTAAATTTCATCAATGGCGTCGGTCACACTTTGTACATATAATAAGAGATTGTTGCAGTAGTTTTTTTAAATAGTTTTTACAGTTCATTGGCAGGGTGTAGGGGCGGCACGGTGGCACAGTGGGTAGCGCTGCTGCCTCGCAGTTGGGAGACCTGGGTTCGCTTCCTGGGTCCTCCCTGCGTGGAGTTTGCATGTTCTCCCCGTGTCTGCGTGGGTTTCCTCCCACAGTCCAAAGACATGGTGCATTGGCGATTCTAAATTGGCCCTAGTGTGTGCTTGGTGTGTGGGTGTGTTTGTGTGTGTCCTGTGGTGGGTTGGCACCCTGCCCGGGATTGGTTCCTGTCTTGTGCCCTGTGTTGGCTGGGATTGGCTCCAGCAGACCCCCCGTGACCCTGTGTTCGGATTCAATGGGTTGGATAATGGATGGATGGCAGGGTGTAAAATGATCGGTGTTGCAGTAATTATGATGCTCTTCGCATGAAAAAAAATATACGTTCCATTAAAATGTCATTTTTTCTTTGTGTATTGTGACGTTTCCTTAAAAAGTGCAGCAAAAAAGTATTTGGTGTCTGGGGGTGCATTAACCCTCCAAGTATATGGCGGTTTAAGGGTTAAAAGGCCACAATTTCTGCTCCAATTGTTAATATCAACTGAGAAGATGATCACCACAGCAATTCATTCATTGAAAAGATTTGGATCAGTTAGGTCACATCTATACCTGCTTGACCAGGGGTCAGGGTCATTGATTAGGGCGTGAAAATATGTGCTTGCCACAAAAACAGGAAAATGTGTGCGTCATAAAAGATCAGATTTATTAAACCTGCCATACACACACTACTATGCAATTTACCCTTTAATAATTACAATCACCTTGTAAATTTGTAGATGTGAACGCACTCAAATGCCACCCTGAAAGATTCATATAGGGAACATGCTAATGAGCCTCCTACATAATGCAATCACAATACTGCAGAAGGTCATTGGCTGGGAGAGGAGCCCCTCCCACCTCACACATTGAGACTCCGCCTCCTGTATTCAGGAGTAGCTGGCTGTGGAAGATTATGCATGGCATTGTAGCGCCTCTCCTTGGCGCTCTCAGGGTTCAGGAAAGATGTGAGGCACCATCGTCTGAGCGGGCCACCACCATCACCTGGCACATGTAATGATATCATTGTCACAATGAATAGTACAGGCCATATGAAACATGGAAGGAAGCTCCACCAACAAGCCAGTCGCCATGTCCAGCACCATCATGTCTGCTAAAGCCACTTTACCTCGGAATGAATGAATCCCGGCCTGACCTGGGTCACTGAGACATGACGTGTCACATCTTGAATGACTTGTGTGTTACTGCAATGTCACTGCTCATAAACTATTTATTTATTTATAAAGCACTTTATATGACCAAAGTGCTGTACAATGAAACCCAACATATCAGTCACATAAACACATAAGAGCTGAAGAAATTCATAATAAAAAGTACAGAGATGGGCACCACGGTGGCGCAGTGTGTAGCGCTGCTGCCTCGCAGTAAGGAGACCCGGGTTTGCTTCCTGGGTCCTCCCTGCGTGGAGTTTGCATGTTCTCCCCGTGTCTGCGTGGGTTTCCTCCCACAGTCCAAAGACATGCAGGTTAGGTGGATTGGTGATTCTAAATTGTCCCTAGTGTGTGTGCTTGGTGTGTATGTGCCCTGCGG
The DNA here is from genome assembly GCF_900747795.2 of Erpetoichthys calabaricus. Lineage (NCBI taxonomy): Eukaryota > Metazoa > Chordata > Cladistia > Polypteriformes > Polypteridae > Erpetoichthys > Erpetoichthys calabaricus. The sequence continues at coordinate 7,091,027 of NC_041401.2, read as the reverse complement.
TGGCCTGGCACCCTGCCCCGGGGGATTGTTCCTGCCTTGTGCCCTGGGATTGGCTCCAGCAGACCCCCTGAGACCCTGTAATTAGGATATAGCGGGTTGGATAATGGATGGATGGAAAGTACAGAGAGAGTCCACATATACTTGGTTAAAGGCCAGGGTGTAAAAGTTTGTTTTTAAATAGGATCTAAAAGTGAAGGAGCCCGCCTAACGTGCAACGGCAAATCGTTCCCGAGTTTTGGGACTGCAACTGACAAAGCCCAATCACCTCGGAGTTAGCATCGTGTCTTAGGGACAAGTAAACGCATCTGGTCTGCTGACCTGAGAGAGCGAGACGGTACATAAGGGATGCAGCAGTTCCAACAAATAAAATGGGGCACAACCATTAAAGGATTTAAAAACAAATACAAGGATCTTAAAATGGATTCTGGAATCCAGTGAAGGGAAGCCAAAATCAGGGTAACGTTCTCTTCCTTTCTTGTCTCAGTTAAAAATGGAGCAGCAGCATTTTGCACCAGCTGCAGACGAACAATAGAGGCCTGGCTAATTCCAAAAAAGAAGCGCATTGCAGTCATCTAGACGAGAGGTTATAAAAGCAGGTGTCACAGTTTCAAGGCTGCGTTTAGACAACACAGGCTTGATTTTGGACAGCCGCCTCAACTGGGAAAAGTGAGATTTTACCACGGCGTTCACATGGCTATCAAGTCTTAAAGTACCTAAAGGAGTTGCCTGTAACAAAGGCAATCTAATAAGAATGAAGTTCAAATACAGAAATCCAATGGTGAAGTTAAGAAAAACTGCGCAGAAGGGCAAAAATCCAGTAATCCCAATAAGCACCAGCAAAAGACCCAATTATCACTCCTCAAATTCCTAGCACATTCAAATGAACTGCCAGGAATTGTGGGAAACACTCTACTTTTATAGGGTGGAGGGCAGTCTCTGGTGGTGATGGGCAGGTGGTCTCGCCTCTGGGGGAACCACCCCAAAAACACCAGGCACATAACAAAGGCTTAGACACAAAATAAGAAACAAAGAACAATGCAAGTCATTAGCATAAAACCTTAAAAAATGAACAAAACAAACATCAAACCACAACCTGAACTTGAATATGATAACTTAATCCTCTAACACCACACACCTGTGCACCCACCTGCACCATCTTGCTAAGAACACCTGATGTGGGCTGCAGTATTAGATATTTCTATGAGAAGCCAGCAGGCTGACCATGCTGAGGTTGACCACCTGGAGTATTCAGTCAGGTTGCCTGGGGGTGGGCCTTTATCTGAGCAGGCTGGTGGGGGAGTCTGGTCTGCTGTTTCACGCTGTTTTGGAAGCCCCACAGCATTTTACCATTTATGTGTACAGTATGTGAATCACAACAGAGCTAGAGGCAAGGGCGGAGCTAAAGCCAAATCATCACAAATATAGAGGATTAGGGGTAAGGGTGGAGCCCAGGCTAAATCAAGTCATAAAAATGGAGTTAAAGGGATGAGCTAGGGGTGGAGCAAAGGCCTAATTCTGACATTAAATAAATAGGCAAGGGGTGGAGCTAATGGTATGGGTGGGGCTAAAGGAATCGCATGACAAAAAACCCTGAATTATGACTTAAAAAAAATACGCAAGAGGAGGGGTAAGGGTAGGGGTGGAGCCAAAGCTGTCTAAAGATTAGGATTAGGGGTAAGGGTGGAGCCCAGAATAAATCATGTCATAAAAATTGAGTCAAAGGGATGAGCTAGGGGTAGAGCAAAGGTCAAATTCTGACATTAATATAGGCTGGGGGGCGGGTGGAGCCAAAGCCAAATCATTATAATCAAAAGAAGCTGTACAAAGAGGAGAATTGGGGATCAAGGTGGCGACCAGGCCAAATATGTCATACAAATGAAGGCCAAAAGGAAGATAGGGGTGGAGTAAAGGACAAACTCTGACTTTAAATAAATTGGCAAGGGGTGGAGCTAAGGGTAAGGGTGGAGCTAAAGGAATCTCATGACAGAAAACTCTGAATTGTGACTTTAAAAAAATACACAAGAGGAGGGGTAAGGATAGGGGTGGAGCCAAAGCTGTCTAAAGCGGAGGATTAGGGGTAAGGGTGGCGCCCAGGCTAAATCAAGTCATAGAAATGGAGTCAAAGGGATGAGCTAGGGGTGGAGCAAAGGCTAAATTCTGACATTAAATAAATAGGCAAGGGGTGGAGCTAAAGGTAAGGGTGGAGCTAAAGGAATCTCGTGACATAAAAATGAATGTAAAAAACCCTGAATTGTGACTTTAAAAAAATATGCAAGAGGAGGGTAAGGGTAGGGGTGCAGTCAAAGCTGTCTAAAGAGGAGGATTAGGGGTAAGGGTGGCGCCCAGGCTAAATCAAGTCATAGAAATGGAGTCAAAGGGATGAGCTAGGGGTGGAGCAAAGGCTAAATTCTGACATTAAATAAATAGGCAAGGGGTGGAGCTAAAGGTAAGGGTGGAGCTAAAGGAATCTCATGACATAAAAATGAATGTAAAAAACCCTGAATTGTGACTTTAAAAAAATATGCAAGAGGAGGGGTAAGGGTAGGGGTGCAGTCAAAGCTGTCTAAAGAGGAGGATTAGGGGTAAGGGTGGCGCCCAGGCTAAATCAAGTCATAGAAATGGAGTCAAAGGGATGAGCTAGGGGTTTTAGCAAAGGCCAAATTCTGACATTAAAATTGGCTGGGGGCAGGTGGAGCCAAAGCCAAATTATTATAATCAAAAGAAGCTGTACAAAGAGGAGAATTGGGGATCAAGGTGGCGACCAGGCCAAATATGTCATACAAATGAAGGCCAAAAGGAAGATAGGGGTGGAGTAAAGGACAAACTCTGACTTTAAATAAATTGGCAAGGGGTGGAGCTAAGGGTAAGGGTGGAGCTAAAGGAATCTCATGACAAAAAACTCTGAATTGTGACTTTAAAAAAATACACAAGAGGAGGGGTAAGGGTAGGGGTGGAGCCAAAGCTGTCTAAAGCGGAGGATTAGGGGTAAGGGTGGCGCCCAGGCTAAATCAAGTCATAGATATGGAGTCAAAGGGATGAGCTAGGGGTGGAGCAAAGGCTAAATTCTGACATTAAATAAATAGGCAAGGGGTGGAGCTAAAGGTAAGGGTGGAGCTAAAGGAATCTCATGACATAAAAATGAATGTAAAAAACCCTGAATTGTGACTTTAAAAAAATATGCAAGAGGAGGGGTAAGGGTAGGGGTGCAGTCAAAGCTGTCTAAAGAGGAGGATTAGGGGTAAGGGTGGCACCCAGGCTAAATCAAGTCATAGAAATGGAGTCAAAGGGATGAGCTAGGGGTTTTAGCAAAGGCCAAATTCTGACATTAAAATTGGCTGGGGGCAGGTGGAGCCAAAGCCAAATTATTATAATCAAAAGAAGCTGTACAAAGAGGAGAATTGGGGATCAAGGTGATGACAAGGCCAAATATGTCATACAAATGAAGGCCAAAAGGAAGATAGGGGTGGAGTAAAGGACAAACTCTGACTTTAAATAAATAGGCAAGGGGTGGAGCTAAGGGTAAGGGTGGAGCTAAAGGAATCTCATGACAAAAAAACCCTGAATTGTGACTTTAAAAAATACACAAGAGGAGGGATAAGGGTAGGGGTGGAGCCAAAGCTGTCTAAAGAGGAGGATTAGGGGTAAGGGTGGAGCCCAAAAGGGTGGATTTAGCCTAAATCATAGAAATGGAGTCAAAGAGATGAGCTAGGGATGGAGCAAAAGTCAAATTTTGACAATAAAACAGGCTGGGCGGGGGACAGGCTGAGGGGGGTTGGCGCTAGTGGTGCCAAAGCCAAATCATCACAAATAAAGTAGTTTAAAGGAGAGGATTAGGAGTAAGGGTGGAGCCCAGGCTAAATCAAGTCATAGAAATGGAGTTAAAGGGATGAGCTAGGGGTGGAGCAAAGGCCAAATTCTGACTTTAAATAAATAGGCCAGGGGTGGAGCTAAGGGTAAGGGTGGAGCTAAAGGAATCTCATGACAAAAAACCCTGAATTGTGACTTTAAAGAAATACGAAGAGGAGGGGTAAGGGTAGGGGTGGAGCCAAAGCTGTCTAAAGATTAGGATTAGGGGTAAGGGTGGAGCCCAGTCCAAATCAAGTCATAGAAATGGGGGCACAATCACAGTGTATTAAAGGGCAAGAAGAGAAGCTAAGGGAAGAGTTGGAGCTCAGGCTGAAGCATAACATAGAAAAAAAATTCAAGTGGAGGGGTTAAGGGCAAAGTCCAACTTACACTTTGACTCAAGTGAAGATAAAAGCACCAAACATATTAGGGATTCCTTGCACTGCCCTTTAGTGGGGGGCTACAGCAAATATTTAAGGGACAAACCCTTTAGAAGAATTCATCTGCAGTCATCTCTCAGTCTGTTTCATGTTATCCAGGAGAGAACCTGGTAAGCTTTTCACTCACCACACTCACTCCCTGCTCACACACACACACACATTCATAGGTCAAAGGTGAGACTGCTATCCCTTCCAGGGTACAAACTCCAAAAAACTAACTAAGAATTTGGCCCGATGCCATCCTGAATGACACAGAAGTGGGAAATGATAAAGGGATTGAGTCACTAGCTGTAGGGATGGACGCCTTCTTCAGATCCCAAGACATGCGAGCGTTTGCCTTTTTCAACACCATCTGCTCTTCAGTATTGAAAACAAACTCGATATTGTTCCTTTCTGGTTTCATAAGGCCAAGCGTTTGTTGGGTTTTTTTAACGTGTAGGCGGCACGGCAGAGTCAAAGTGTGCCATCCTGAAAAGGCAAGTTAGTGAAAATGGTGTGAAATGATGCTACTGCGTTGGGAGCTGCACGGTGTCTTTTTAAAATGTGAGCTTTGCCCGAGGTTCAATTTTGGCTGTTTAATAAATTAGAGAATTAGAAATTGTTAAAAACAATGCTATATATACTAATGCTGTGTAAAGAAGCCCTGCTGTGTATGGGTATCCAGAATGCTGCAGGGCCAGTGATGGCCACTAGAGGGCAGATGTGAGCAAGCCATCCATCCATTTTCCAAACCCACGTTTTCCGGAGCAGCGTTGCTGGGAAGTAGGACCCTATGCCAGCCAGTATGGGTGCCCCTTGAGTAAGTCTAATGCAGGTCACCGTACTGTTCTGAATGCCCCCAATTGTGTTTTCAGGATGGGCAATCACACCTGTGTACGCAACTTAGGTTTGATGCCATACAGCCCGTGCTTAGACTGGCTGGCAAAACCCACCGCACCAGTAGAAACACATAGTAATGTTTCATTATCCATATCATTTATTCATAAATTAGTATGAAAAGTTAATATTTTGATATGCTAAAAAAAAAAAATCTCTGAAGGTGTCCCGCCAGCATGTGCCCTCTGTTATCCTCCCATACCCTTATTTTACATCAGTCATTCATGTGCCCCACCCACATGCCTCTTGCCCTGCCCATCTATCACCCTCCAGGCCCACTTCACCAACAGCCCTTTATATGCACCCAACCGCTATCTTTTGACTCTCCCACCAGTCACATGACCTCCCCACCCTTCCTTCCCCATCACTTTTTCTCTGCTCTAAACCCAAATGGCACAACCTCCATGCCCATCACTTTCAGACCACTGCCCAGAGAGAAACCAAAGCTGTTTTCCGTTGACGCAGAGAACACATTTTTGCTCCACCCACACAGCGTGAAGGCGAGTCACGCGGTTAGCAGCTTGGCATCGCAGAAGTGAACGCCATCTAGTAAACTGTGATGTTTGCAGCCGCCATACTGGCCAAATGTTGTGAGCCTTGGCAGCAAAGTGCCAACAAATGTCTAAAAAGCCTCCATTCACCCACTTACTAAGGGTGGAGTGGTGTCTCTGAGGCTAGGGGTCTGCACTGGTAATCGGGAGGTGGCTGGTTTAAGTCCTGTAAAATGCCAAAAGTACTTTGTTGGGCCCTGCAATTGCTCCGTCCCGGGTGTATGACTGCACCCAGCCTTGCATGTAGACCCCCCGTAACCTGCAGAGAAAAACCTGGGGGCTGGTGGCAGAATTAGCACTCCAGCCACCATAAAAAACCTCCCAGTGTTCCATTCCATCTGAACTAGTGTGGTCCTGAGGTGTCGCCCGTTGCATGGCTATAAAAGATATAATAGACGATACCCTTCCCTTAGTGATATGGCGGTAAGAAATCACATAGGAGAAATAACTTGGCTTTCTTTAATGACGATTTATGTGGCATAACAGACGAGGACTATTACTGAAGTGGGGACCCGAGGTGTAGAGTCTGAAACTGTTGTCGCTGCGCTGGAAGGATTTTCAGGATTGGATGACATTATTTCCCATCCATCCGTCGGCTTCAAAGGTGTGCTGGGCGATGTGCCAAGGCAACTTGAATGGTTGTATAAAATTGGTTGTACAAAAAAAACTGGACTGTTTGTTCACAAAGAGATGTACAAAAACCATATACAGTGGAACCTCGGTTTGCGAGCATAATTCATTCCGGAAACGTACTCGTAGTCCAAAGCACTCGTATATCAAAGTGAATTTCCCCATAAGAAATAATGGGAACTCAGATGATTCGTTCCACAACCCAAAACTATTCATATAAAAATGATTAATACAAAATATAAAGTAAAAATACATAAAACAAATTAACCTGCACTTTACCTTTGAAAAGAATCATGGCTGGTGTGAGTGAGTTTCTAAACTCTTGTGGGATTCCACCCAACGGGACGACACGTGGAAGAGCGTCCCAAAGCAATCGCAGTCTCCCAGCGCTGTAGCAGTTCTCCGTAAAAGCGAATCCGAAAAGATTGCGGACATGCTATAAGCGCCTGCCGTCGATGGGTGATATAAGGAACAAGGAACATTATAAATAAGCAGGGCCCTGCCTGACTGCTGTGTCTGTGTATAGGAGAGCGGCAGATCCCGCTACAATAAATAACCGCGCTGTTGCTGTTTCAAGCTGAATAAAGCTGGTATTGCTAAAGTACTGAGACTCAGCTTTGTGTTTTAGTGTGCAAGACGGGGACTGGCATGTCACAGCACACACACGAGCGCGCGCACACACACACACACGCAAGCGAGCACACACACAGTCACAATGCTAATGCTGTAGTAAACACTATACGCTCGTACAGATGTTTACTATGAGTGAGGCACGCCGACTCAGACGGAGAATAGGAGACGATTACCCACAATCCCGCAGTGAGAGAGAGAGAAGGACCATCCTCTCAGTTGTGATCACATGACGCTCAGCAGGCAAAGCGTATACATACTACTCGTACTACAAGACCTCGCTCGTTTATCAAGTTAAAATTTATTAAAAATTTTTGCTCGTCTTGCAAAAAACACTCGGAAACCAAGTTACTCGCAAAGCAAGGTTCCACTGTACTTTATTATAAGGACTGTATTGCCCAAACTAAATCTAACTATTATACTCACATTATTTCTTCCAATGAAGGCAACACCAAGTCATTGTTTTCACTGCTTAACAATCACACAACCCCCGGATTCTTCACCTTGTCACCTTTACTCAACTGATTTTTGCAATTCCCTTATGTCCTTTTTTTAATGGAAAAATCCAGAAGATTCACCAGTCTCTCTGTACGGATTCCTCCAGTACTTCATTTGAATTTCACCCACCAACTCACTCATTTTCCTCTTTTCAGTGTCCTACTTTCTCAGAAATGTCAGATCTCGTCTGTAAGTCTAAGCCACCAACCTATCAACTGGACCCCCTCACCTACAGTTCTGGTCAAAGCCTGCCTCCCCTCTCTGGTCCCCCTTATCTCTGCTCTAATCTACTCTTCTCTCACTACTGGTGCTGTTCCTTCATCTGCTTAAAACTGCTGCAATAACCCCAATACTGAAAAAACCTGGTGCTAATCCGACTAATTTCAGTAATTTTCATCCTATTTCTAATCTACCCTTCATTTCCAAAGTTCTTGTAAAAATAGAGACTATTCAACTTCATTCTCGTTTATCTCAAAATAATCTGTATGAACAGTTCCAGTCTGGTTTTCGTCCCCTCCACAGTACAGAAACAGCACTTATAAAAATGACTGACGACCTCCTTATGGCAGCTGATTCTGGTTTAATTTCTATTCTCCTCCTCCTTGATCTGAGTGCGGCCTTTGACACTCTTTGTCACATGACTCTTCTCAATGGATTATCATCGATTGGCATTACCCACACTCCACTAGACTGGTTCAGATCCCACCTCTCAGGTCACACTCAGTTTGTTCAGCTTAAAACTTGCACATCCCAACCCACCGCTGTTACTTCAGGTGGGCTCTGTCCTGGAGCCCCCCCCCCCCTTTTCATTATTATATAAATATAACATTAGCTTCCACTGTTATGCTGATGACCCCCAGCTCTATCTCACTAGCAAGTCTACTGCTTCCTTTCCACCCTCCTCACTTATTGATTGCATAGCACAGTGGTTCTCAAACTGTGGGACGGGCCCCCCTAGGGGGGCATAAAGTAACAAAAAGGGGGGCGCAAAGATGTGAAAAAAAGAAAGCAAGAATCAAAAATATGAAAAATACATCTATTGAAAGTAAAACACAGGTGGCGCAGTGGTAGTGCTGCTGCTTTGCAGTAAGAAGATTGTGGGTTCGCTTCCCGGTTCCTCCCTGTGTTGATAGCACTTTGAGCACTGAGAAAAGCGCTATATAAATGTAATGAATTATTATTTATTATTAAAACAGATTAACTTAAACTACATTCTGATGCTAGAAAAATAAATATAGAGTTAGATAAAAGTTAAGTAGGTATAATAAAATATGCATCTATGATATATCATTAATTAAAAAAGAACAAATTGGTATTAGTGGGATCCTTTCAAAAAAACATTAGGGGGGCGCGATTAAAACTGTTATTAAAAAACTTGGCTCGCAAATACTTAAAGGTTAAAAAATGCTGGCATAGCAGAAATCAATGTGGTGGTTCTGTGGCCAAGGATCTGCACTGGCAATCGGAAGGTTGCCAGTTCAAGTCCTGTAAATGCCAATAGGGACTCTGCTCTGTTGGGCCCTTGAGCAAGGCACTTAACCTGTGTGGGCGCTGGAAGACAAAAACACCAATTTAAAGTAAAAGGCAATTTCTTTATTCTTGGTGAGTCAAAGAGACTGCTGCCCACCAGCTAAGTGCCACTGATTGGTCAGATCAGACAGTGTGCCTAAAAGAAAAAAATCCTCTCTTTTTAATACCCAGCTTATTCATTAGCCAAAGAGAAAAAACATGGCAGTTCATTTTGAGGTCATACATAGATTGCTGTAAGTTACAGTTACATCCTGATTTATTACATACAGGAATGCACAGAGTTTATCTATACTAATAAAAGGCAAAGCCCTCACTGACTGACTGACTGACTGACTGACTGACTGACTGACTCATCACTAATTGTCCAACTTCCCGTGTAGGTGGAAGGCTGAAATTTGGCAGGCTCATTCCTTACAGCTTACTTACAAAAGTTAGACAGGTTTCCTTTCGAAATTCTACGCGTAATGGTCATAACTGGAACCTCTTTTTTTGTCCATATACTTTAATGGAGGAGGCGGAGTCGCGTATCGCGTCATCACGCCTCCTACGTAATCACGTGAACTGAAAACAAGGAAGAGATTTACAGCACGACTCAAACGCAGGAACGTAGGTAAATGTCGTTAATTGTTGAGTGTCTTTTAATACTGTGTAAGCATACATATTAACACATGTGCAATTAAACGTGTGCATTTACGGGGTGATTTCTCAGGCTTAAAAGCTCGCCTTTTATTAAAAAGGTAAATGCAAACTGTTTTCATTCTGAAGGGCACAAACCACGTTGGATTTCAGCCGTTAAACACGCAAAAATGTCGGTACACCAGATAAATAAGCGCAACATATTATCAGTTGTATTGTATGCTTACAATACATATAGAAATGTGTTAATCGTTAACTAATAGTATGGGATGGTGTTTTTTGACTCGCGCCTTGATTTAAACGATTCCATGTCTTGGTGGGTTTGCGTAGCTTATTGTCAATATCTTTACACCTGTTTTTAAGACTTATTGACTGAAACGGGCTTTCACGAAAAAAACTTAGGGCTTTGCCACAGGATACACCCTCCACAACTTAAGGAAGTAAAAATAAAGGTATATATTTCTGTTTTATTTAAACCTTTTAAGTTCGTATGCATAGCCCCATTTGGCTGTTTTAGTTTTATTTTTTCTTTCTTCAGTAATATTTAATCTCCTTAAAGAAAAACAACATATGCATTTCACTTTTTTGTATCTCTTTAGTAATATTTTAGTGTAAAAGGATAACCAGTGTTTAAACCTTTTATGTTACTTTATAAAAGTTATTTTACACAATGTTGAAAAATTAATAAGAAAGCTACATATTTTGGCAGCTGCTGCTTTAATTTTCAATGAAATGAAAAAGCTCTCCAAGAGAAAACCTCAATGAAGAAGAAACAGTTTGCACTATCTAAAAAGGAGAAACCCTCATTTATAAAGGTTTGCTGCAGATGACTTAACTGAAAATAAATGAATAGTTCCTATGTGTATAATACATATTTATCTATTTGACTTATTCCTTTATTCCAGCAATTTGCAACATCTGAGGTACAATTTGTTACATTACTTTTGTTTTTTGCAGCACAGGCAGGTGAAGTGACTTCCTCAGGGTCACACAGTGGTGTCAGTACCAGGATTTGAACTGACAAGCTCCGGGTTTGCTGAAATATTACTGAAGAAAGAAAAAAAACAAAAACGGGCAAATAGGGCTATGCATACAAATGTCCATCCATCCATTATCCAACCCGCTATATCCTAAATACAGGAGCCAATCCCTGCCAACACAGGGCACAAGGCAGGAAACAAACCCCAGGCAAGGCGCACACACCCACACACCACGGACAATTTAGAATCGCCAATGCACCTAACCTGCATGTCTTTGGACTGTGGGAGGAAACCGGAGTACCCGGAGGAAACCCAGACAGACACGGGGAGAACATTCAAACTCCACGCAGGGAAGCGAAACCGGGTCTCCTAACTGGCACCTTTTACTGCGCCACCATACCGCCCGCATACAAACTTAAAAGGTTTAAATAAAACAGAAATATATACCTTTATTTTTACTTCCTTAACTTGTGGAGGGTGTATCCTGTAGCAAAGCCCTAACTTTTTTCATGAAAGCCCCTTTCAGTCAATAAGCCTTAAAAACAGGTGTAAAGCTAAACTTGCAGCACTGCTATTCAATTACACTCGCCTAATGCCTCTCCTAAGGGGACATACTGTGGGATCTGGGCATCAGTCAAAGCACCAATCACAGGCCCGATTAAAAAGCGGGAAGCTGTGATTTGTCGTCTCCCTCCCATGTAACAATCACAGCCCGTGTTACAATGCACTATATATGTATGTCCTTCCATTCATCCATTTTCTAACCCGCTGAATCCGAACACAGGGTCACGGGGGTCTGCTGGAGCCAATCCCAGCCAACACATATGTATATTTGTGTATGTGTGTGTGTATGTATGTGTGTATATGTATGTGTATATATATATATGTTGATATGTGTGTGTGTATATATAGGTATATGTAGATATGTGTATATATGTATATATGTATATGTATTTTTATGTTTACATAACCTCTTTAACACACTACTTCTCTGCTGCGAAGCGCGGGTATTTTGCTAGTTACCAAAATAAAGAGTCATCAGGGCACTCGCATTCCTAAGGAATATGCCCTTATCAGCTCACACACACAAAACCAGTTTAAAGCAGTGTCTTATAGTTCAGTACAGTGCATCCACTAAACAGTATCATCTCCAGACAGAAGAGCAGCTTCTGACAGACTGCTGTCACCGTCCTGCTCCACTGACAAACTGAGGAGATCGTTCCTCCACCACACTATGCGACTCTTCAATTCCACCCGGGTGGGTAAACGTTAACATTTAACATTATACAAAGTTATTGTCTGTTTTTCTGTTTTTCACCTGCATTGTTATCATTCTTTAATTTAATATTGTTTATTGTATCAGTATGCTGCTGCTGGAGAATGTGAATTTCCCATTGGGATTAATAAAGTATCTATCTATCTATCTATCTATCTATCTATCTATCTATCTATCTATCTATCTATCTGTCTGTCTGTCTGTCTGTCTGTCTGTCTGTCTGTCTGTCTGTCTGTCTGTCTGTCTGTCTGTCTGTCTGTCTGTCTATCTATTATATAGTGCCTTTTACATCTATCTATCTATCTATCTATCTATCTATCTATCTATCTATCTATCTATCTATCTATCTATCTATCTATCTGTCTGTCTGTCTGTCTGTCTGTCTGTCTGTCTGTCTGTCTATCTATTATATAGTGCCTTTTACATCTATCTATCTATCTATCTATCTATCTATCTATCTATCTATCTATCTATCTATCTATCTATCTATCTATCTATCTATCTATCTATCTACAGTAGTTATAAAGAATTACATTCTTATAGCTTTAATATCTTCATTAGATTTTGATTGGTTAGATTAAGAAATCCTTATTTATTAATTCATAAGTGACATGTTTCTTATAGTTTTAAGCAAGAATTCTGAAAACGATCACATTGATTTATAATATCGCAGGGTGTTCTGTTAGTATCAAGAGATCAGCATTTTCTCGTAAAAAGAATGCAAGTTACTCTCATATTCTGTGCACAAGCTTAATTCTTTTTCTACCTAAATGAAGAACATATCATATAGAAGTAATAAATCATATAGCTCTCTGCAAGATGATTAATACAAAATACAGTCCTTGGTATTTGTGAGTTAAATACTTATAATCATTACAGTTAATAATGTTTTTTCTTCCTCACCTAAAATTGCTGAGTGCTTTGAGTAATGAGAAAAGCACTATATAAATGCAAAGAATTATTTTTAAATCCTGGTTTTCTTCAAATTTTCTTAAATTAAATACAGTTAGGTTCATAAATATTTGGACAGAGACAACTTTTCTCTAATTTTGGTTCTGTACATTACCACAATGAATTTTAAATGAAACAACTCAGACGCAGTTGAAGTGCAGACTTTCAGCTTTAATTCAGTGGGGTGAACAAAACGATTGCATAAAAATGTGAGGCAACTAAAGCATTTTGTGAACACAATCCCTTCTTCATTTCAGGGGCTCAAAAGTAATTGGACAATTGACTCTTTGGCTATTTCATGGGCAGGTGTGGTCAAGTCTGTCGTTATGTCATTATCAATTAAGCAGATAAAAGGCCTGGAGTTGATTTGAGGTGTGGTGCTTGCATGTGGAAGATTTTGCTGTGAACAGACAACATGCGGTCAAAGGAGCTCTCCATGCAGGTGACAAAAGCCATCTTAAGCTGCGAAAACAGAAAAAACCCATCCGAGAAATTGCTACAATATTACGAGTGGCAAAATCTACAGTTTGGTACATCCTGAGAAAGAAAGCAAGCACTGGTGAAGTCAGCAACGCAAAAAGACCTGGACGTCCACGGAAGACAACAGTGGTGGATGATCGCAGAATCATTTCCATGGTGAAGAGAAACCCCTTCACAACAGCCAACCAAGTGAACAACACTCTCCAGGGGGTAGGCGGGCGTATCGATATCCAAGTCTACCATAAAGAGAAGACTGCATGAAAGTAAATCCAGAGGGTGCACTGCAAGGTGCAAGCCACTCATAAGCCTCATGAATAGAAAGGCTAGATTGGACTTTGCTAAAGAACATCTAAAAAAGCCAGCACAGTTCTGGAAAAACATTCTTTGGACAGATGAAACCAATATCAACCTCTACCAGAATGATGGCAAGAAAAAAGTATGGAGAAGGCGTGGAACAGCTCATTATCCAAAGCATAGCACATCATCTGTAAAACACGGTGGAGGGAGGCAGTGTGATGGCTGCCAGTGGCACTGGGACACTCGTGTTTATTGATGATGTGACACAGGACAGAAGCAGCTGAATGAATTCTGAGGTGTTCAGAGACATCCTGTCTGCTCAAATCCAGCTAAATACAGCAGTCAAATTGATTCATGATACAGATGGACAATGACCCAAAACATACAGCCAAAGCAACCCAGGAGTTTATTAAAGCAAAGAAGTGGAAAATTCTGGAATGGCCAAGTCAGTCACCTGATCTTAACCCAACTGAGCAGACATTTCACTTGTTGAAGACTAAACTTCAGACAGAAAGGCCCACAAACAAACAGCAACTGAAAGCCGCTGCAGTAAAGGCCTGGCAGAGCATTAAAAAGGAGGAAACCCAACATCTGGTGACATCCAGGAGTTCAAGACTTCAGGCTGTCATTGCCAGCAAAGGGTTTTCAACCAAGTATTAGAAATGAACATTTGATTTCCAGTTATTTAATTTGTCCAATTACTTTTGAGCCCCTGAAATGAAGAAGGGATTGTGTTACAAAATGCTTTAGTTGCCTCACATTTTTATGCAATCGTTTTGTTCACCCCACTGAATTAAAGCTGAAAGTCTGCACTTCAACTGCATCTGAGTTGGTTCATTTAAAATTAATTGTGGTAATGTACAGAACCAAAATGAGAAAAAAGTGGTCTCTGTCCAAATATTTATGGACCTAACTGTAACTGTAGTGACAAAACTGAGGTTCTCCTCATTGGTACAAAATAAACATTATCCAAAACTGATCTTTTGTCCTTTGTTGTTGATAATTCCTCTGTCTCCCCTTCCCCAAGGTGTCATCCTTGACAGTACTTTATCCTTTCAGTCCCACATCAATAACATCTCCCGGTCTGAATATTTCCACTTGCGTAACGTTAATCGTATTCGCCCCTCCCTCACTCCCTACACCACTGCTCTCCTCGTTCATAGCCTTGTCACTTCTAATCTCGATTATTGCAATTCCCTTTTCTTTGGTCTTTCTCGTAAATCTCTTTATAAGCTTCAACTGCTCCAGAATTCAGCTGCTCGCATTATTACTAGAACTCCCTCTATTCACCATATGTTTTGTCTTGTAGTGTCCTCTATTGCTCTACTTTCCCCTATTGTATTATTAATATGTAGCCTTTGTCAGAATGCCTAATCTCACAGACTTACCACTGTTTATAAGGTACTAGCAAAATACCCGCGCGTCGCAGCGGAGAAATAGTGTGTTACAGAGGTTATGTAAAAATATATATACATATACATATCTACATATACACATATCTACATATATATATATACATATACACATCCACACGTATATATATACATATATATATATATATATACACATATCAACATATATATACACATACATATACACACATACATACACAAACACATATACATATATTCATACATACATATATAGTGCGTTGTAACACGGGCTGTGATTGTTACATGGGAGGGAGACGACAAATCACAGCTTCCCGCTTTCTAATCGGGCCTGTGATTGGTGCTTTGACGGATGCCCAGACCCCACAGTATGTCCCCTTAGGAGAGGCGTTAGGCGAGTGTAATTGAATAGCGGTGCTGCAAGTTTAGCTTTACACCTGTTTTTAAGGCTTATTGACTGAAAGGGGCTTTCATGAAAAAAGTTAGGGCTTTGCTACAGGATACACCCTCCACAAGTTAAGGAAGTAAAAATAAAGGTATATATTTCTGTTTTATTTAAACCTTTTAAGTTCGTATGCGGGCGGTATGGTGGCGCAGTGAAAGGTGCCAGTTAGGAGACGCGGGTTCGCTTCCCTGCGTGGAGTTTAAATGTTCTCCCTGTGTCTGTCTGGGTTTCCTCCGGGTACTCCGGTTTCCTCCCACAGTCCAAAGACATGCAGGTTAGGTGCATTGGCGATTCTAAATTGTCCCTGGTGTGTGGGTGTGTGCGCCCTGTGGTGGGCTGGCACCTTGCCCGGAGTTTGTTTCCTGCCTTGTGCCCTGTGTTGGCAAGGATTGGCTCCTGTATTTAGGATATAGCGGGTTGGATAATGGATGGATGGACATTTGTATGAATAGCCCCATTTGCCCGTTTTCGTTTTTTTTCTTTCTTCAGTAATATTTCAGCAAACCCGGAGCTTGTCAGTTCAAATCCTGGTACTGACACCACTGTGTGACCCTGAGGAAGTCACTTCACCTGCCTGTGCTGCAAAAAACAAAAGTAATGTAACAAATTGTACCTCAGATGTTGCAAGTTGCTGGAATAAAGGCATAAGTAAAATAGATAAATATGTATTATACACATAGGAACTATTCATTTATTTTCACTTAAGTCATCTGCAGCAAACCTTTATAAATGAGGGTTTCTCCTTTTTAGATAGTGCAAACTGTTTCTTCTTCATTGAGGTTTTCTCTTGGAGAGCTTTTTTCATTTTATTGAAAATTAAAGCAGCAGCTGCCAAAATATGTAGCTTTCTTATTAATTTTTCAACATTGTGTAAAATAACTTTATAAAGTAACATAAAAGGTTTAAATACTGGTTATCCTTTTACACTAAAATATTACTAAAGAGATACAAAAAAAGTAAAATGCATATGTTGTTTTTCTTTAAGGAGATTAAATATTACTGAAGAAAGAAAAAAAAAAACTAAAACAGCTAAATGGGGCTATGCATACGAACTTAAAAGGTTTAAATAAAACAGAAATATATACCTTTATTTTTACTTCCTTAAGTTGTGGAGGGTGTATCCTGTGGCAAAACCCTAACTTTTTTCGTGAAAGCCCGTTTCAGTCAATAAGTCTTAAAAACAGGTGTAAAGATATTGACAATAAGCTAAGCAAACCCACCAAGACATGCAATAGTTTAAATCAAGGCGCGAGTTGAAAAACACCATCCGATACTATTAGTTAACGATTAACACATTTCTATATGTATTGTAAGCATACAATACAACTGATAATATGTTGCGCTTATTTATCTGGTGTACCGACATTTTTGCGCTTTTAACGGCTGAAATCCAACGTGGTTTGTGCCCTTCAGAATGAAAACAGTTTGCATTTACCTTTTTAATAAAAGGCGAGCTTTTAAGCCTGAGAAATCACCCCGTAAATGCACACGTTTAATTGCACATGTGTTAATATGTATGCTTACACAGTATTAAAACACACTCAACAATTAACGTCATTTACCTTCGTTCCCGCGTTTGACTCATGCTGTAAATCTCTTCCTTGTTTTCAGTTCACGTGATTACGTAGGAGGCGTGATGACACGATACGTGACTCTGCCTCCTCCATTAGAGTATATGGACAAAAAACAGGTTCCAGTTATGACCGTTACGCGTAGAATTTCGAAATGAAACCTGCCTAACTTTTGTAAGTAAGCTGTAAGGAACGAGCCTTCCAAATTTCAGCCTTCTACCTACACGGGAAGTTGGAGAATTAGTGATGAGTGAGTGAGTCAGTCAGTCAGTGAGGGCTTTGCCTTTTATTAGTATAGATTATAGTATATACGAGGGCAATCCCAAAAGTATGGTCTCCTATTTTTTTAGAAATACAAACAACCGTTTATTTTCTATAATGTTTACATCATTTTAAAGGTTAAAGACTTATTTGTTTTTCTACATAATCGCCATTTCGGTCGATGCATTTTTGTAGACACTGTGGTAGTTTTAGAATGCCCATGTCATACCAGCTCACCGCCATGTCCTTCAGGAAGCGTTGAACCTCATCTTTCACCTCTTCGTCGGAGCAGAATCGCCTTCCGGACAAATGTTCTTTCAACTTAGGGAACAGGTGGTAGTCACTGGGTGCCAAGTCCGGACTATAGGGTGGGTGGGTGATGAATTTCCAACCGCCGATCTTTACGCATGTTTTCCTCAACCTTCGCGACTGTCTCGTCGGAAATTGATGTTCTCCTGCGCGAACTTCGCACTTGGCGGTAGCGTTCAACGGGAGCTTCATTTTCAAGGGCTGCCAAGCCAAGATTAAACATCCCAGCGAAGCCGCACATGCTTGTTTGGGAGTGGAGGAAGCACCAATCACAACAGTGTGGCCAACTCTCTACGTCCCCACTTGTTTCCTTAAGAGGCATTAGCTCTCTGGAAATGTGTTCTTTTCAATTGCGGCGTTTTAATTAACCTGAATTTAAATAATTATAAATAAAAAAGGTATTATCCCCCTCCAGCATGCAATAAGATGGTTACAAGATTACACGAGAAGTAAAAAGGATAATCTAGCTCTTTATTGACGGGTTCACGCAGTATTACAAACGGGAAGCTTATGACAGACATATCAAGCATGTGGGTATCTTGACCTACGCGGTCTACCATCTTTCGTCGCCACGCTGAAAGGATTTTAACCGGACAGAAGACATAATCTTCCGCTCGGAAGCTTCAAAGTGTTGGCCGTAGGTTCATCCTTATATAGTGGTTGCTCCATGTGCAGGCTCTTGGCTGCGGATCCAAACAAGGACAGGAAAGGACTCAAATCCCACCTTCAAAAATACAGGAATAGCACAATGCCTACATACAGTTCTCATTCTCCCAACAAGGAAAGAGGATGGTGTGCTGACAGAAGACAGAAATATACTAGTCTGTCTTTAGGCTGACTATTCAATTCTCCAGTTGTCTTTTTGGCTCTCTAGTCCTGTGCTTGGCTTGGCAATTCTAAATGCTGATGCTGAGCCCCTGCGTACCATACTTGGTCTGCCTGTATGAATGAGTCCATAACAGTGGGCACGGAGAACAGTGACATTAAACTTAACACATATTATAACACCACTGCTTTGGAGACCTTACTTTTGGGATTGCCCTCGTAACTTATCCCCACCTTCCCTTCTATATCTATAACCTCAGACAATTAGATGTAGTAAAAAGACAAGCAGGAGTTAACCCCTTAACCACCCTCTGCCGGATATATCAGGCATCGTAGCGTTATTGCTGACGCCTTACTGCCGGAATTATCCGGCACATTTGCCTGTGGTTATGTGAATGCCTGGCGCGTAGTATAACTGACAGTTTGGCGTGGGTATTATTACTACGTTGTATTTCGACAACTCTGCACTTGTATTGGCCGATCACGTGATGTGATTTGAAAGTGAAAGCTGTGAATATGGTGAAACGTAAACTGACTCCAAGTGAGGTTTTGCAGGCGATTTTGGACAATAATTCTGATCATGATTGTAGCAGTTCTGAAGAAGATTTTAGCAACAATGATGATCAGCAACGTGCGCTGCATGATACTGTGAATGACGACGCATCGGATGATGGCGATGAGTGGGTGTATCCCCAGCATCTCAACTGGACTGCTGCCCGTTATCTGAGCCAGATAAGAAAGATCCAAACCGTGACCGCTTGTTCAAGCTACGTCCTTTGATTGACCATTTATTTGAAACATTTCAGCAGGTATTTCAGCAGGTAAATACTGCTTGAATAAATGTAAAGGAAAAAAACGAAAATTGTTCAGATTTCTCCTGGCATGGGGAATATTTAGGGAGTTGGCGGTTAAAGGGTTAAGTTACACATAAAATAATGTATTATTGATAATAATCATAAATAATAACAATATGCAAAGTACATTTAAATATTGGCAACCATACAACCTGATTAAATGGTGATGTGTAGTGTCAGGTGGCACACAGACTTGTTAGTTATTTAAAATGTCTCTAGTGAAGGCATCATTGGTGCTCAGCTTTCTTCAGAACAGGCCGCATGCCTGTTCCAATATGGCTGTTAAGCGGTGCTCTCCATTGTGTTGTCCTTTCAGTTCATGGTGTGATGGTCTTCATCAGTTTGGTAAGAGAGATACTTCTTTATCATATGTTGGTTAGTAAGAGAGAGAGAATGTGGTTGAACAAGCGGATTTATAGATTCTCTGTCCAACCCATACAGCCAACAGGACATCATGGTACTTAAAAGCTTCTGATCCAAGCCAATTCCAAACAGCCATACTTCAGACCAGTGGGGGAATACAACATCTTAACACCTGCCAACTCCCCAAGACCATACAGTGCATCCTGAAAGTATTCCCAGCGCTTCATCACTTTTTCCACATTTTGTTATGTCACAGCCTTATTCCAAAATGGATTAAATTCATTTTTTTCTTCAGAATTCTACACACAACACCCCATAATGACAACGTGAAAAAAGTTTACTTGAGATTTTTGCAAATTTATTAAAAATAAAAAAATTGAGAAAGCACGTGTCCATAAGTATTCACAGCCTTTGCTGTGAAGCTCGAAATTGAGCTCAAAGTGATGCGCTGTGAATACTTTCCGGATGCACTGTATATCACCTCCAATTTCCAGCTGACTCTCTTTTCACCTCCCAAACACTCTTGACATGCTGTTCCTTCAGAATAACTCCTACCCCATTTCTCCTCCCATCCACACCATGATAGAATAATTTGAATCTACCTCCGATCCTCCTGGCCTTACTCCCCTTCCATTTAGTCTCTTGTACGCACAACATATCAACTTTCCTTCTCTCCATCATATCTGCTAACGCTCTCCCCTTACCAGTAATACTGCCAACATTCACAGTTTCTACCCTCAGTTCCACTCTCTTTACCTTCCTCCTCTCCTCCTGACTCCGGACACGTCTCTCCCCTCTTCTTCTTCTTCTTCGGCCAACAATAGCCCAATTTCCACCAGCACCCTGTTGGCTAACAGTACTGGTGGCGGTTGTTGTTAACCCGGGGCTCGACCGATCTGGTATGGAAATTTGTATCATTGTCCGCATATTGATTTGTACTAAAAGCTGTAAGAACTTTGGTAACTTTGGATAAACGCAGCTACACAAAAGCATCAAAAAAACAACATGGAACATTTTCAGTCAATCAGTCTGTCGTTTATATAGCGTCATTCATTACAGAGTGCCGTTCACTTTCAATCTGTAAATCAAGCTTTATAACACGCTGGTGAGGCCTCATCTGGAGTCCTGGGTGTAGTTTTGGTCTCCAGGCTACAAAAAGGACATAACAGCACAAGAAAAGGTCCAGAGAAGAGCGACTAGGCTGATCTGAGGACTTGGACAGCATATAGGCTTGAGGGAATTTGGGGCAGATGACAACTAATGTCAGTAAATGTAAAGCATTACACGTAGAAAATAAAAATGTGAGGTTCGAATTACAATGTGTGTTCTGAAAATTGAAAGACTAAGGAGTTGTTTTAGACTCGACACTATCAACTGGCAGACAATGTTCAGAAGCCATTAAGAAGACAAATAGAATGTCAGGTTATATAGCGTCTTGATGTGTGGAGTACAAGTCACAGGAGGTTCTGCTCAAGCTTTATAGCACACTGGTGAGGCCTCATCTGGAGTACTGGGGGCAGTTTGGGTCTCCAGGCTACAAAAAGGACATAACAGCACTAGAGAAGGTCCAGAGAAGAGCAACTAGGCTGATTATGGGGGGCTACAGGGGGTGAGTTATGAGGAAAGATTAAAAGAGCTGAGCCTTTACAGGAGATGAAGAGGAGACCTGACTGAAGTGTTTAAAATTATGAAGGGAATTAGTCCAGTGGATTGAGATTGTGACATTAAAATGAGTTCATCAAGAAGGACCTAAGAGTAGTAATGGACTCGACACTCTCAATATCCAGACAGTGTTCAGAAGCCATTAAGGCGGCTAACAGAATGTCAGGTCATATAGCGCATTGATTTGTGGAGTACAAGTCACAGGAGGTTCTGCTCAAGCTTTATAACACACTGGTGAGGCCTCATCTGGAGTCTTGGGTGTAGTTTGGGTCTCCAGGCTACAAAAAGGACATAACAGCACTAGAGAAGGTCCAGAGAAGAGCAACTGAGCTGATTCAGGGCTACAGGGGATGAGTTCTAAGGAAAAATTAAAAGAGCTGAGCCTTTACAGTTTAAAGCGAAAGAAGATTAAGAGGAGACCTGAGTGAAGTGTTTAAAATTATGAAGGGAATTAGTCCAGTGGATCGAGACGATGACTTTAAAATGAGTTTATGAAGAACACGGGGACACAGTTGGAAACTTGTTAATGGGAAATTTCACACAAACATTAGGAGAGACAAACAACATGAAATAGGTGACCAAGTAGTGCGGTAGACAGGAGGACTTTAGGGACCCTCGAAACTTGACTTATTTTAGAAGAATTAAGTGGATGGGACTGGCATGATTTGTTGGGCTGAATGGCCTCTTCTTCTCCAGATTGTTCTAATAAATCAACACATTTCTGTTTTTCATGAGGCGCTTCCAACAATTGAAAGAACAGCTACCGTAACATATTGCAAAATTTAAAGGAAATGTGAATATTTAATTCAAAGTGCAGAGATGCCACTAAGAAATGCTATGTGGATTCTCGACCCCACTGTGGGCATCTCTCGAGCTAACACTTGACATGAAATCATGTAAGGAGCAGGCAAATGGCCTCCTGCCAAAAAAAATGATCATTATTATTATTATTTTAGTTTAAGAGCACAAATCTCTGACATTCCATTCTTAAACCTATCTAATCCAGGTCCGAAGGGGTCTCTCTGTGCTGTTGAACTGGTGTTTGTATTGAGCTCTCCACTGCCAAGTAGCACACCGGGATCTGCTGCTTCCCAATGAAGTCAATCACAACACCAGAGAGTAGCAAACGTCGGTTTGTCAAGGAGCCTCCTTCACCCAGAGCCTGACTGGGAGTGGAAGCTTTAGAACTGCATTGAGAAAAGGAATGAATAAAATAAAGGAAAAAAGAACAAATGCATAACAGAAAGAAAGAAAGAAAGAAAGAAAGAAAGAAAGAAAGAAAGAAAGAAAGGTGAATTGACTGACTTACTGACTGAATGAATACCAAATAAATGAATGAAAAACTTAATGAATAAATAAATAAATAGACAAAAACAAATAAAGGAAAAAAGGACAAATGCATAACAGAAAGAAAGAAAGAAAGAAAGAAAGAAAGAAAGAGATGAATTGATTGACTTACTGACTGAAGGAACACTGAAAAAATGAATGAAAAGCTTAATGAATGAATGAATGAATGAATAAATAAATAAATAGACAAAAACAAATAAAGGAAGAAAGGACAAATGCATAACAGAAAGAAAGAAAGAAAGAAAGAAAGAAAGAAAGAAAGAAAGAAAGAAAGAAAGAAAGAAAGAAAGAAAAGTGAATTGACTGACTTACTGACTGAATGAATACCAAATAAATGAATGAAAAACTTAATGAATAAATAAATAAATAGACAAAAACAAATAAAGGAAAAAAGGACAAATGCATAACAGAAAGAAAGAAAGAAAGAAAAGTGAATTGACTGACTTACTGACTGAATGAATACCAAATAAATGAATGAAAAACTTAATGAATAAATAAATAAATAGACAAAAACAAATAAAGGAAAAAAGGACAAATGCATAACAGAAAGAAAGAAAGAAAGAAAGAAAGAAAGAAAGAAAGAAAGAAAGAAAGAAAGGTGAATTGATTGACTTACTGACTGAATGAATAAATACCTAATGAATGAATGACTGACAAGCACACAAACACTCACAGAAATGAATAGATGATAAAGCAAACAAATGAATATTACATGAATGTACATATGATGTAATGAACCAAGAGACACATTAATTATTTAATTAATGAAGAAAATCAATAAACAAATGCACAAGGTAAGGCATGAATGGATTCAAGAAAGAAAGAGAGAGAGAGAGAAAGAATGGACAAAAAGGTAAATAAAGAAGCAAACACATGAAGCAAATAGCAGAGGACAAAGAGCAGAATGGGTGACCTTCCACGGTGACACAAAGACCACCACCTTCAGGTGTCTTTTTTTTTTTTCTCTCTTCCACAGGTGCTCCTCCCTTCTCAAAGACGCCTGCACCAAGGAAGAGAGACGTCTGCAGGAGTAAAACTGTGATGGTGAGGAGCCATAAGCCAGTGTGCTGTTCCCATAAAGACCTGGTGGCCAAGTAAGTCTTCCTTGAGCCATCTGATGGCACCGCACTCCACTCCGTCTGTTTAGCAGAAACGTCTCACTTTGCTGAATGATATTTGTACTTAAAAGTTACATTCAAAAAAAGTGCCTGATGTCCAAAAAAAAAAGCATGTATATACGTGTGTGTATACATAGATACTGTATATAGGCAGACTGTAGATATCTACATTCTGCCTATATATCCATCATATATATATAAATATATATATATGTATATATATATGTATATATATATATATATATATCCCTCTTAATTCTTTGGATTTTTGTTTCTCATTGGCTGAGCGTTCAAAGTAGCAACTTCCTTTTAATATCTGACATGCCTTATGGAAACAATAGGATTTCAGCAGTGACATTAAGTTTATTGGATTAATAGAAAATATGCAATATGCATCATAACAAAATTAGACAGGTGCATAAATGTGGGCACCCCAACAGAGATATGACATCAATACTTAGTTGAGCCTCCTTTTGTCCTCTAGACGCTGTCCTCCTATAGCCTCTGATGAGTGTCTGATTCTGGATGGAGGTATTTCTGACCATTCTTCATTCAAAATCTGTCCAGTTCAGTTCAATTGGACGGACAGCCTGCTTCAAATCATCCCATAGATTTTCAATGATATTCAAGTCAGGGACTGTGACGGCCATTCCAGAACATTGTACTTCTCCCTCTGCATGAATGCCTTTGTAGATTTCCAACTGTGTTTTGGGTCATTGACTTGTTGGAATATCCAACCCCTGCGTAACTTCAACTTTGTGACTGATGCTTGAACATTATCCTGAAGAATTTGTTGATATTGGGTTGAATTCATCCGACCCTCGACTTTAACAAGGGCCTCAGTCCCTGAACTAGCCACACAGCCCCACAGCATGATGGAACCTCCACCAAATTTGACAGTAGGTAGCAGGTGTTTTTCTTGGAATGCTGTGTTCTTCTTCCGCCATGCAAAGCACTTTTTGTTCTGACCAAATAACTCCATTTTTGTCTCATCAGTCCAAAGCACTTTGTTCCCAAATGAATCTGGCTTGTCTAAATGAGCATTGGCATACAACAAGCGACTTTGTTTGTGGCGTGAGTGCAGAAAGGGCTTCTTTCTCATCACCCTGCCATACAGATGTGCTGAATTGTAGAACGATGTACAGATACACCATCTGCAGCAAGATGTTCTTGCAGGTCTTTGGAGGTGACCTGTGGGTTGTCTGTCACCATTCTCACAATCCTGCTCATATGCCGCTCCTGTATTTGTCTTGGCCTTCCAGACCTGCTGGTTTAACAGCAACTGTGCCTGTGGCCTTCCATTTCCTGATTCCATTCCTTACAGTTGAAACTGACAGTTTAAACCTCTGAGATGGCTTTTTGTAGCCTTCACCTAAACCAGGAGACTCAACAATCTTTGTTTTCAGGGGCCTCATGTATAACGCCGTGTGTAGAACTCACACTATAACATGGCGTAAGCACAAAAGCGGGATTGTGCGTACGCAGAGAGAAATCCAGATGCAGGAATTTGTACGTACGCAAACTTTCACGTTCTTCCACTACATAAATCCCGATCAGCGTGAAAAGTAACGCACGTGCACGCGCCTTCTGTCCTGCCCCAACTCCTCCCAGAATTACGCCTCTTTGAATATGCAAATCAATATAAATAGCCTTCTGTGAAAAGACAATGGGAAAAGCACGGGGGAAAATATAAGAATTTCAGTGAATACCAAGTGGAAGCAAAGGAGAAACGTACTATTTGTTGGTTTAAACAGTGATATAATCAACAAAAGGAAGTTGATCGAGTGACAGAGTGTCGGAGAAACTCGAAAGCTCACGTTCACAAAGTCGCACAGTGCCCGGAATAAAAAAGAAATCACATATCAAAGTCGCCGTGAAAAGGCGAGTCGTAGCCCACTGTCTGAGTGTCATATGAAAGCTTATTAGGGTACAGACAAAAAAAATAGGCACACAGTGGGAAAAAAGCACGAAATGTCAACTTTAATCTCGAAATTTCCACTTTAATCACGTAGTTTATTTTGCCATTAAAGTAGAACATCATAAACTTCATCTTAAAATCGTTTAATTTACTAGTTTCTCAAATCCCATTGTAACTAAAGTGGCACATTAAATGCTTTGTTCTGTATTTGATCTTCTGTGTGCTGTGTGTGTGAATCACTACCTGCTTCTTAAACGGCCTTTCTTTTTCTCTGACAGGACACAGAATCCATTGCATTCGTGATATTACAGCTCTCTGAATAATTAAAATACTGAGATGTGTACGTGATATCTTTTTCATGATGATAGGAATGAAAGCATGTTATTAAACATGGGAACACGGTGGCGCAGTGATTGTTCATATCTCACGCAAGAGGCTTGCTGCGCCATGCGCAGCCTTCGATGTAATAATTTATCACAGCAGTGCTGTCTCTTTCAAACGTACTAACCTCCAATTCCTGTCCTTACTTTTCTTTCTCCAAAAACCCAATCGCCACACAATCAGCTCTGTAATAGACGTGAAGCCATTTGTAAGCTTAAAACGCTGATTCTTCAAAACTTTTAAAGAACATTGAAATATCTTCGTAGTACATGTTTAATTATTATATCCGTCTATCCTTTCAGTGTCACGTCAGCACCAGCAAGAATACAACGCAATGCAGGAACAATCCCTGAACTAGCTAGCGCTGCGGCACCGTGTCCTCATATGTTTAATTATTAACAATACAGATTATTTAAATGAAGTTAAAGTTTTATCTGTATAATATAATCAACATATTTTGCTGCATTTCATCTTAAAAATGAATACCGTCATCATATGTAAATACGCGCTTTATAAAGTGGCGAAGGTTGTGCAATATTATAACTGTAGTGTAAGTTTACAGTGAGGTGATTGTACTTATAAGTACAAACAGTTCTACAAGGAGCACTTGATGGACTGATTGAGTGCGTTTAGAGTTCTTGGGATGAAACTTTTTCTAAACCGCGAAGTCCGTACTGGGAAGTCTCTGAAGCGTTTTGCTGTGGCTCAGGCAGCGTCTGCTTCATGCTGTATACCGATAATACTCTTTCTGATCAGCTGCTGCTGTGATTCCCCACTCAGATACAGTGATATAAATTCTCCGAGTGGTGCAGTGAGAGTAATATGGAAAAAGATGATCTGCTGTGGCAACCCTTAACGGGAGCAGCTGAAAGAAGAAGAAGATGCAGTGAGAGTTACAACGCTAAAGCAGTTCTGGTATTTGGAATACTATGGCTATTCCCTGGACCATTATATTGCTGCAGGTTAATTACAATCAGATGCATTACACTAATAAACAACATGCGGTTAATTTCAGTGTATTTATAAAGCCGCGTCAGGAATGTGGGTCTAAGAAAGGGTGACCACACAGGAACAGTAGCACTGCTTTGACGCTGGGTGCCGCCAGTCTGCAAAACCGAGCGGAGAAATTGTGTACGCCAGGGTATGAGGTACCGTGGAAATGTGCGTGGCTTTATGCCAAGTTTAGGTTTTATACATCGCGATTTGAGCGTGGAAACGGGAGTACGCAACATTTTTGTGCGTACGCACCGTTTATACATGAGGCCCCAGATCTTTGGAGAGTTGCTTTGAGGATCCCATGCTGTCACTCTTCAGAGGAGAGTCAAAGGGAAGGAAGCACAACTTGCAATTGACCACCTTAAATCCCTTTATATCTCATGATTGGACACACCTGTCTATGAAGTTCAAGGCGTAATGAGCGCATCACACCAAGTAGTCAGCATTGAGTAGTGACAGGCATTCAAATCAGCACAATGACAAGGGGACCCACATTTGTGCACAGCCAGTTTTTCACATTTGATTTAATTTCATACAACTAAATACTGCGTCACTTAAAATCTTTGTTCGGAAAACACCGCAGTACTCAGATGTTCCTATGAAATGAAAGACACACCACTGATATCTTTTTTTACACACAAAATGTGTGTGTGTGTATATATATATATATATATATACCAGTAACGGCGCACTGCATGATAACGTGCAGTGAATCCACTTGACTTGACATTCCTACTTTTCCTCCTCTTCCTCTGTACGTTTATCATTCGTTTGCTCGGAGGTTGATGCGTTTGCTGCCACCTGAGCAGCTCTTCTTTTCTCCACCCTAGCGGCTCGCTTCTTCTCTCCTTCTGTTGGCATCTTTTCATGATTAAACTGATTAAGTCAGTGTTTGTGTTGCAATTACTTAGTACTTTTCCTTAATTTTTCACATAAGCTGGCACTTAAGTCTTCAATCTGCCTCAGGAATGATTTAAGATATGAAGAGGTAGGGGAAGTGACGGCGAAGGTGGTAGGGATGAGAACAACACACGTACGCATGCGCCACACCGCCGCCCTGCTGGCCGCTGCCGAGAGTTGATTCTACAATAAAATAAAATAAAAATAAAAAGAGGAATAACCTTGAAGGCCAATCATCACCCCTGAAAGTGGATAGTAGAGGTCACGTAGTATATGTGTACCAAATTTCAGGTCAATATTTCAAACGGTTTGCGAGCTACAGATGATTTAAAATGCTGGACAGACAAACAGACAGCCACGGTATCGTATTATAGAAGAAGAAGATATATAAAATGTGCGTGTGCTTGTGTGTGTGTGTGTGTTGTGAAAGCCAGCCTGACCACAGACAGACAGGCAGACACCGTTCTTCAGTCCACCATTACACTATATACAATGTTCACCACAGTGCTCCAGCACTAAACACCGCTCTTTTCGGGCCTCTCACTAGTCCACTTCGGGCCGCCTTCTCTCCACTCTCCGAAGCCTTGTCTGCTTCCTCCCGACACCAGCTCTCCAACTGTTGGAAGGCGGCCCCTTTTATACGTCCCCAGATATGCTCCAGGTGCCACTTGATGAACTTCCGCCGGCACTTCCTGGTGTGGTGGAAGTGCTGACTTCCAGGGCTCCAGGATCCAATAAACGCCCCCCAGGCGGTGGCCACGTACCCTTATAGGGTTGAGTTTCCCAGCTCGGTTCCCGTGACCCCTTTAGTAACCAGGGTGGTTGTCTTCTCGTGGCCAAGGGGAGGTCTAATCCCTCTCCCAGCCCTTCCAGGCATTCCGGCTGGGTATGGCAGTGTATATATATATTGTGAAAGATGCCCCAGACACAGACAGACACTGAGACAGCCAGATGTCTAAACCACACACATTTTATTCCTCAACACCACAGTGCACAATTATCCACAATGCTCACAGTCCTTTTATTTCTTCTGCCGCCTCTACTCCACTCCTTGCAATCTCCATCCTCTCCCACCTGACTCCGGCTCCCTGAATGGAGTGAGACAGGTGGCCCCTTTTATGGTACACCCGGATGTGCTCCATGTGCTCCTTGATGATCTTCCAGCAGCACTTCCTGGGGTGGCAGAAATGCTGCAGTCCATGGCTCGGGAACCATCCAGGCGCCCCCTGGTGGCGGACACGGACCCCCACAGAGCTCTGCATCCGCATCCCTGATGGAATCCAGGGGGGCTGCCCTCTTACGTCCAGGAGAATATATTGCCCCTCTCCTGGTCCTTCCTTGTTACAGGCGTCCCGGTGGGGCAAGGTCCCTGGTCGTCTGCCACAATATATATATATATATATATATATATATATATATATATATATATATATGTGTGTGTGTGTGTGTGTGTGTGTACATACAGTGCATCCAGAAAGTATTCACAGCGCATCACTTTTTCCACATTTTGTTATGTTACAGCCTTATTCCAAAATGGATTAAATTCATTTTTTTCCTCAGAATTCTACACACAACATCCCATAATGACAACGTGAAAAACGTTTACTTGAGGTTTTTGCAAATTTGATAAAAAAAACTGAGAAAGCACATGTACAGAAGTATTCACAGCCTTTGCCATGAAGCTCAAAATTGAGCTCAGGTGCATCCTGTTTCCCCTGCTCTTCCTTGAGATGTTTCTGCAGCTTCATTGGAGTCCACCTGTGGTAAATTCAGTTGACTGGACATGATTTGGAAAGGCACACACCTGTCTATAGAAGGTCCCACAGTTGACAGTTCATGTCAGAGCACAAACCAAGCATGAAGTCAAAGGAATTGTCTGTAGACCTCTGAGACAGGATTGTCTTGAGGCACAAATCTGGGGAAGGTTACAGAAAAATTTCTGCTGCTTTGAAGGTCCCAATGAGCACAGTGGCCTCCATCATCCGTAAGTGGAAGAAGTTCGAAATCACAAGGACTCTTCCTAGAGCTGGCCGGCCATCTAAACTGAGCGATCGGGGGAGAAGGGCCTTAGTCAGGGAGGTGACCAAGAACCCAATGGTCACAATGTCAGAGCTCCAGAGGTCCTCTGTGGAGAGAGGAGAACCTTCCAGAAGGACAACCATCTCTGCAGCAATCCACCAATCAGGTCTGTATGGTAGAGTGGCCAGACGGAAGCCACTCCTTAGTTAAAGGCACATGGCAGCCCACCTGGAGTTTGCCAAAAGGCACCTGAAGGACTCTCAGACCATGAGAAAGAAAATTCTCTGGTCTGATGAGACAAAGATTGAACTCTTTGGTGTGAATGCCAGGCGTCACGTTTGGAGGAAACCAGGCACCGCTCATCACCAGGCCAATACCATCCCTACAGTGAAGCATGGTGGTGGCAGCATCATGCTGTGGGGAACTTGGAGACTAGTCAGGATAAAGGGAAAGATGACTGCAGCAATGTACAGAGACATCCTGGATGAAAACCTGCTCCAGAGCGCTCTTGACCTCAGACTGGGGCGACGGTTCATCTTTCAGCAGGACAACGACCCTAAGCACACAGCCAAGATATCAAAGGAGTGGCTTCAGGACAACTCTGTGAATGTCCTTGAGTGGCCCAGCTAGAGCCCAGACTTGAATCTGATTGAACATCTCTGGAGAGATCTTAAAATGGCTGTGCACCGACGCTTCCCATCCAACCTGATGGAGCTTGAGAGGTGCTGCAAAGAGGAATGGGCCAAACTGGCCAAGGATAGATGTGCCAAGCTTGTGGCATCATATTCAACAAGACTTGAGGCTGGAATTGCTGCCAAAGGGGCATCGACAAAGTATTGAGCAAAGGCTGTGAGTACTTATGGACATGGGATTTCTCAGTTTGTTTATTTTTAATAAATTTGCAAAAACCTCAAGTAAACTTTTTTCATGTTGTCATTATGGGGTGTTGTGTGTAGAATTCTGAGGGGAAAAAATGAATTTAATCCATTTTGGAATAAGGCTGTAACATAACAAAATGTGGACAAAGTGATGAAGCGCTGGGAATACTTTCTGGATGCACTGTATATACTGTATGTATACGCTACATCGTTCACTGCATAGTGGGGATCTCAAGAGTTAAACTTTTAGTCAGGGTGGAGGGTCTCACGTGTTGACTTTTTGTGCAGGATGGGAGGCCCACCAGTTTAGGTCTAAATTATTGTGTAGGGCTGGTGGTTTCAAGAATTGGATCTCAGTTACTTAGTTGGAGGGGTTGGTCTTAATTACTTTGGGGTATCAAGAATTAGATGTCCTTTATTTATCTCAGCGGGTAGTGGAGAATTAGGTGTTCATTATATAGTGGTGAGGGGGGGGTCTCACTATTTAAGCCTCAACCGCATATTTAGTCTCAGGTGTTTGGCCTTGAAAATTTAGTTGGGGTGGAGGGGTGGTCTCAAGAATTAGGCCTCATTTACTTAGTGGAAGGGTCTCAAATATTCAATATTAATAAGTTAGTGGGGGTGGGGATCTTAAATATTAACTCTTAAGTACATACCGGGGTGGAGGCTGGGGGTCTTTGGCTTTATTTTTTGAACACTTTTGTATTTTATTTTTTTTGTTGTTATTACAATCCATGCGTTAAACTCAGTGAAGCGTGTCCACAGACATGTCACACTTAAAGGTTATGAAAGACCAACGGGGGGCAGCTGGCGCACAGTAATACTCCGAAAGTATTAAACAGCCACCTGTCACCCGCTGCCTGACGCCATAATCAGCATTAGGGGCTTAGATTCGTTGTCCTGCCTTTCATTTTTTTTTAATGCTGCAAATTAAAGCTGACTAATTGATTGTGCCAGATTAATATAATAAATTCTGTCTCTTTACTCCTCATAAAACAAAAGGGAAAAATGATGCCTTTCCTTTGGCAAGTGAAAATCCAGGTTGGCATTAACACCTGGTAGGAGTCAAATAATTTTTTCCGCCTTACATGTCAAAGACGGCGACCATATGGCAGGTAACGTGTTATAAACCGGAACAAGCTAAGGAATTGGGGGGTTTGTGTGGAGCTATTCACAAACAAGCGCACGCTGGCACACATGCCCCTTGTCATGCCTCGTCTTTCAGGGTGGCATCCACCCCCACTTCAAGAAGGGTTTAACTGTTGGAAGTATGGGGATTCTTAAGTACCCTGCAAGAGACAAAAAAGACTAATTTAAGAGGAACATTTAGACCACCCTGTCCTCCTCTTGAAAGAGGATATGATGGACCCTTCTTATTTCTGCCTACCACTGGGTGGCCCCTTGATGTGCCCATGAAAGAGTGTGACTCTAAACTCTAAGACCCCAAACCCATCTGAACTCTCTAAGAGTGTGAATGTGCTCATTTCAGTAATGGATTGTGAGAGTGCAGGGGCTGAACCTGGCAAAGGCAGGTGCCACCTCTAGATGAGATGCCTGCTTATCGCCGAGCCAATCTGCTCAGGCGCTCATACTAGGCACACACCGCTGTGTTTTGGGGATGTGGAAGAAAAGGCTGAGCATCCAGAGAGAGAAAAAAAAAACTGTCTACTCAGATGAGAGTCAATCCAAGGACCACTGTGCCACACTTCATTAAATCACCATCACAATTTGGGCATCCATTATAGAGTAGCTATTAACAGCTGTGATTTGCAGAGGGTACTCTTGAGCAGCCCCAAAACCAATGAAATACACCAGGTAAGATTTAAACTAAAAGGGAATTTATTGAGGTCAGGTGGAATCACTTTAGAAAAAGGGAAAACAGATAAGGGAAAGCTGACAGAACCTTCCAGATCCCGACCCACCCCACAACTCTTCCTCTGTCCTTGATCTACTGCTGCTTCACTCCAACCAAATCTAAGCGAGTCTGGGCCTCTCCTCTACATCTGACTTCAAGCCAACTCTGGCTATACAAATAAAGGTTCTTTTAAATAGGATGCCCCAAGTGCACATCTGGGGTCACACCCAATTGTTCTCCTAAGAGTTCTGGGACATCTTCAGCTTCTCAGAAGCCATGCAGTTGTCACTTTTAAAGGTCCAAACACCTCATTGTGACCAGAGCACCCATCAACTGCAAGAAGACTAACTGCTGGCCTTTCATATTCCTCTAGAAGACTTTACATTTAACCTTCCAGTGGTCAACTCTGACATGGTTCCTTGTCCATCTGCTGGGCATTGGTCCATACCATCTCTCAAGACCGCTCTGTGGGCTGCCATCCAGGCAGTCATTTATTCTAACTCCCAAGTTATTTGTGTGATAAAGCTGTTGAGGGGGAGGAGCCAGACCAGGTCATATGATGCAACTGATAGAGGGGAAGAGCCAGAGCTGATCATGTGAAGCAGCAGAAAAAGGGAGGAGCCAGAGCTAACTGTATGATCCATCCATCCTCTTCCGCTTATCCGAGGTCGGGTCGCGAGGGCAGCAGCTTGAGCAGAGATGCTCAGACTTCCCTCTCCCCGGCCACTTCTTCTAGCTCTTCCGGGAGAATCCCAAGGCGTTCCCAGGCCAGCCTAGAGATATAGTCCATCCAGCGTGTCCTGGGTCTTCCACAGGGCCTCCTCCCGGTTGGACGTGCCCGGAACACCTCACCAGGGAGGCGTCCAGGAGGCATCCTGATCAGATGCCCGAGCCACCTCATCTGACTCCTCTCAATGCGGAGGAGCAGCGGCTCTACTCTGAGCCCCTCCCGGATGACTGAG
Source organism: Erpetoichthys calabaricus (assembly GCF_900747795.2). NCBI lineage: Eukaryota > Metazoa > Chordata > Cladistia > Polypteriformes > Polypteridae > Erpetoichthys > Erpetoichthys calabaricus. Next base: position 7,057,351 of record NC_041401.2, on the reverse strand, counting down.
CTTCTCACCCTATCTTTAAGGGAGAGCCCAGACACCCTGCGGAGGAAACTCATTTCAGCCGCTTGTATTCACTATCTCGTTCTTTCAGTCACTACCCATAGCTCATGACCATAGGTGAGGGTAGGAACATAGATCAACTGGTAAATTGAGAGCTTTGCCTTGTGGCTCAGCTCCTTTTTCACCACGACAGACCGATGCAGAGCCCTCATCACTGTGGACACCGCACCGATCCGCCTGTTGATCTCACGCTCTATTCTTCCCTCACTCGTGAACAAGACCCCGAGATACTTGAACTCCACCACTTGGGGCAGGATCTCGCTACCAACCCTGAAAGGGCACTCCACCCTTTTCTGGCTGAGGACCATGGTCTCGGATTTGGAGGTGCTGATTCTCATCCCAGCCGCTTCACACTCGGCTGCGAACCGATCCAGAGAGAGCTGAAGATCACGGCCTGATGAAGCAAACAGGACAACATCATCTGCAAAAAGCAGTGACCCAATCCTGAGCCCACCAAACCGGACCCCCTCAACACCCTGGCTGTACCTAGAAATTCTGTCCATAAAAGTTATGAACAGAATCGGTGACAAAGGGCAGCCCTGGCGGAGTCCAACTCTCACTGGAAACGGGTTCGACTTACTGCCGGCAATGCGGACCAAGCTCTGGCACCGATCGTACAGGGACCGAACAGCCCTTATCAGGGGGGCCGGTACCCCATACTCTCGGAGTACCCCCCACAGGATTCCCCGAGGGACACGGTCGAACGCCTTTTCCAAGTCCACAAAACACATGTAGACTGGTTGGGCGAACTCCTATGCACCCTCCAGGACCCTGTTAAGGGTGTAGAGCTGGTCCACTGTTCCACGACCAGGACGAAAACCACACTGTTCCTCCTGAATCCGAGGCTCGACTATCCGACGGACCCTCCTCTCCAGGACCCCCGAATAGACTTTTCCAGGGAGGCTGAGGAGTGTGATCCCTCTGTAGTTGGAACACACCCTCCAGTCCCCTTTCTTAAAGAGGGGGACCACCACCCCGGTCTGCCAATCCAGAGGCACTGTCCCTGATGTCCATGCGATGTTGCAGAGACGTGTCAACCAAGACAGTCCTACAACATCCAGAGCCTTGAGGAACTCCGGGCGTATCTCACCCACCCCTGGGGCCCTGCCACCAAGGAGTTTTTTGACCACCTCGGTGACCTCAGTCCCAGAGATGGGGGAGCCCACCTCCGACTCCCCAGGCTCTGCTTCCTCATTGGAAGGCATGTTAGTGGGATTGAGGAGGTCTTCGAAGTACTCCCCCCACAGACCCACAACGTCCCGAGTCGAGGTCAGCAGTGCACCATCCCCACCATATACAGTGTTGACACTGCACTGCTTCCCCTTCCTGAGATGCCGGATGGTGGACCAGAATCTCCTCGAAGCCGTCCGAAAGCCTCCCCAAACTCCTCCCATGCCCGAGTTTTTGCCTCAGCAACCACTAAAGCCGCATTCCGCTTGGCCTGCCGGTACCTATTAGCTGCCTCCAGGGTCCCACAGGACAAAAGGGACTGGTAGGACTCCTTCTTCAGCTTGACGGCATCCCTCACCTCTGGTGTCCACCAACGGGTTCGGGGATTGCCGCCACGACAGGCACCGACCACCTTACGGCCACAGCTCCGGTCAGCCGCCTCAACAATAGAGGCACGGAACATGGCCCATTCGGACTCAATGTCCCCCACCTCCCTCGGGATGTGGTCGAAGTTCTGCCGGAGGTGGGAGTTGAAGCTACTTCTGACAGGGGGCTCTGCCAGACGTTCCCAGCAGACCCTCACAACACGTTTGGGCCTACCACGCCTGACCAGCATCCTCCCCCACCATTGAAGCCAACTCACCACCAGGTGGTGATCAGTTGACAGCTCCGCCCCTCTCTTCACCCGAGTGTCCAAGACATGTGGCGCAAGTCCGACGACACGACCACAAAGTCGATCATCGAACTGAGGCCTAGGGTGTCCTGGTGCCAAGTGCACATATGAACACCCCTATGCTTGAACATGGTGTTCGTTATGGACAGTCCGTGACGAGCACAGAAGTCCAATAACAAAACACCACTCGGGTTCAGATCGGGGGGGCCATTCCTCCCAATCACGCCCTTCCAGGTCTCACTGTCATTGCCCATGTGAGCATTGAAGTCTCCCAGCAGTACGAGGGAGTCCCCAGAAGGTATGCCCTCTAGCACCCCCTCCAGGGACTCCAAAAAGGGTGGGAACTCCGAAATGCTGTTCGGTGCATACGCACAAACAACAGTTAGGACCCGTTCCCCCACCTGAAGGCAGAGGGAGGCTACCCTCTCATCCACCGGGGTAAACCGCAATGTACAGGCTCCAAGTCGGGGGGCAATAAGTATGCCCACACCCGCTTGGCGCCTCTCACCGGGGGCAACTCCATTGTGGTAGAGAGTCCAGCCCCTCTCAAGGAGATTGGTTCCAGAGTCCAAGCTGTGCGTCGAGGTGAGTCCGACTATATCTAGCCAGAACCTCTTGACCTCACGCACTAGCTCAGGCTCCTTCCCCTTCAGAGAGGTGACATTCCACGTCTCAAGAGCCAGCTTCTGTAACCAAGGATTGGACCACCAAGGTCCCCGCCTTCGGCCACCACCCAACTCACACTGCGCCCGACCTCCTTGGCCCCTCCCATAGATGGTGAGCCCATGGGAAGGGGGACACACATTGCCTCTTCAGGCTGTGCCCGGCTGAGCCCCATGGGTGCAAGCCCGGCCACCAGGCGCTCGCCATCGAGCCCCACCTCCAGGCCTGGCTCCAGAGGGGGGCCCGGTGACCCGCGTCCGGGCGAGAGAAAACGCCGTCCAAATTTTTTATTCATCATAGGAGGTTGTGTTGAACCACACTTTGTCTCATCCCTCACCTAGGACCAGTTTGCCTTGGGTGGCCCTACCAGGGGCATAAAGCGCCGCATAACAGAGCTTCTACGATCATTGGGACACGCAAACCCCTCCACCACGATAAGGTGGCAGTTCAAGGAGGGGTAACTGTATGATGCAGGTTTAAAAAGGGGAGGAGCCAGCTGTAATCATATGATGTAGCTGACTAAAAGGAAGATGCCAGGGCTGATCATGTACTGCAGTAGTTACAGCAGGTGGGAGAACTGAGAGTAAATCATACAGTGCAGTTGATAAAGGGGAGGAGCCAGTGCTGATCATGTTAAACAGTATCAAAAGGGAGGAGCCAGAGCTGACCCTTTAATGAAAGCAGTAGGTACAGTAGGTGGGAGAAGCCAGAACTGTGTGAGTGGAGAAGGAGTAGAACTGAGAGGTAATCATGCAGTGCAGCTGATAATGGGGAGAAGCCAGATCTGATCATGTGAAGCAGCTAATAAAGGGGTGGAGCCAGCGATGATCATGTGAAGCAGCTAATAAATGGGTGGAGCTAGTTCTGATCATGTGAAGCAGCTAACAAAGGGGAAGAGTCAGATTTGATTATGTAAAGTAGTAGAAAAGGGGGCGGAGCCAGAGGATATATCATACAGCTGATAAAGGGGAGGACAGCCAGCATTAATCAGGTAAAACATCAGCAAAGGGGAGGATCCAGAACTGATTATATGATGCAGCTGATAAAAGGGAGAAGACAGCGCTGATCATTTAATGAATGCAGTGGGTATAGTAGGTGGGAGAAGTCAAAAGTTTGCAAGCGGAGAAGGGGCAGAACTGAGAATTAATCATGCAGTGCAGCTGATAATGGGGAGCAATACAGATCTGATCATGTGAAGCAGCTAATAAAGGGGTGGAGCCAGTGCTGATCAAGTAAAACAGAAGGAAAAGGGAGGAGCCAGGGCTGAGTATATTAAACAGTAGCAAAAGGGAGGAGCCACAGCTGATCACATAATGCAGATGATAAAGGGGAGGAGCCAGATCAGATCATATGAAATAGTCACAAAGGGGGAGGAGCCAGTGTAGATCATGTAGTGCAGTAGTTAGGTGTGACAAGCCAGAGCCGTGTGTGCAGTTAATGGACAGAATCAGAGTAAACATTTCATGTATCAACTTGTCTCACAGGGGGCATCCTATGATAGTGCCAAGTTTAAAGTCACTGAGCTCTTCAGGAGTGGGTAGGTATCAATGGAGGCTGCATGGCCATTTGTTGACTTGATGCACCCACTGACCAGGAAACACCTGAACTCGGTCATCTGGTGGGCTGACCACATACTTTTGGCCATGCAGTGCTGGTTCTGGGCGCAGTGTAGTTAGAATTGAATTGTCCATATTTTGTCCCTAAACAATATTCCATCTATTTTTCCTGACAAAAGAGCTGATATTCTTGTGATTTCTTCTTCTTTGTCCAGGCTCTTTGTAACTATCCACTCCGTAACCTGCTTATCCAATTGAGGGCCACAGGGAGCACAAGGGTATAAAGTAGGCTGCAACCCTAGGAGTTGCTCCTCAACACTTTTACTTAACAATAACGTCACTTACAGTTGACTGGGGTAAATCGAGTAAAACAGACTTGTGACAAAGGTGGCACTCCACGGCAGAGCCATATTTAATGTCACTGGGCTCTTCACAGTGACCCAATGTTTGTCTATGGAGATTGCATGGCTTGATTTGATAGATCTGTTAACAATGAAGTCAATCATCTGGAGGGGTCTCCACATACTTTTGACCATTTACTGTAGCACCTGGTTGGGTTCATTGCCATTATTATGATCTAGCAGAGCAGAAATTTCACATGTTGACTTGTGGCAAAGGTGGCATCCTATGACAGTGCCACTCTTAACGTCCCTGAGCTTTTCGGCATGACCCATTCAATTTCCAATAGAGATGGCATGGCCATGTGCATGACGTTACACACCTGAACTCTGTCATCTGGAGGGGTCTCCACATACTTTTGACCATTTACTATACCACCTGGTTGGGTTCATTGCAATCATTATGATCTAGCAGTGCAGAAATTTCACATGTTGACTTGTGGCAAAGTTGGCATCCTATGATAGTGGCACATTTAATGAAACTGAGCTCTTCACAGTGACCCGATGTTTGTCTATGGAGATTGCATGGCTTGATTTGATAGATCTATTAACAATGAAGTCAATCATCTTGGAGGGGTCTCCACATACTTTTGACCATTTACTGTACCACCTGGTTGGGTTCATTGCAATCATTATGATCTAGAAGAGCAGAAATTTCACATGTTGACTTGTGGCAAAGGTGGCATCCTATGACCTATGTCCCTGAGCTTTTCAGCAAAATCCATTCTATCACATATCGAGATGGCCATGTGCTTGACGTTACACACCTGAACTCTGTCATCTGGAGGGGTCTTCATCTACTCTTGCCCATATAGTGTTTGTGTATGAGTAGAAAGCTTATTGAATATGCTGAGCGTCATGGCTGCCCGCTCCTCCTCACGTCCTGTGTACATGTGCCATATTGTGTGTGTTCGTTTGCCTGGGTGTCTTGGTGTTGTTTGTCTGGGTGCCGCTCAGTCACTTTATGGATTCCATGGGGTCTTCTTTCTGCCTTTTGTTTTTTTTGCCCGCCCCCTTACACCCCCAACTTGAGTTTTGCTACTTCTGTCAGCAGATGTTGTAAAATTGCTTGTCTTTTGTACTTTTACAAAATTTTTCCTATTATCACTTTTTGAAAAGACTTTGTCAGTTAAATAGCGCAGAACCCTGCAGGAACATTAGCACTGTGGGAATGCTATTAAAATTTAATTTTCTTTCATTTTTCTTTTTTTGTTATTGCCAGAAGGAACCATAAAACTAATCCATCATCTTTGCAGAACAGAAAGATTTATGGCTCTCTGTGGCAGAAAAGCGTGGCTTTGTGTTTTATATAGTGCCTTTCAGGGAGAGGGTTGTGCCAGGGAATGGTGTCATGGAGTCATAAGCCCACTTTATGATTATACCATTTAAGAAAGCATCATATACTGGGGTGACCACATGCAGTCCAACACCCCCAAAACAAACCCCCCCAGAAGGCATCACAAGAACACAAAGAGAATGAAGGGATGAGCACAGGGAGCAAAGCTGCTTGCCTCTCTGGGCCTACCTGTTCAGGTGTTGATTTAGTATTGGGTGTTATGGTTCGGCTCGGCTCCATGCTTCTGATTACGTTCAGGAACCTCTTGAACCATTGATAGTACTGAGCTGAGCCGGGCCAACTAGGACACGAACATCCAACCAAGGGGTAGGTGCAAAAGTGATTATTAAGTATTAACAACAATCAAAAAGTGCAGTCACGTCAGGTCGGGGAGCAGGCACTGGTACAGTGCATCACCGTGCCCACCACATGACGAAACAACTCAGGATCCCGGTCAACAACCCCCCAAGTCAGACATTCAGTCGAGTCCCACCCTTCACATATGACATCTATCTGCCACAGCCAGGTGTTAGGTGGGCATCCCCTTAACCTGGTCCAGACACTCAGATCCTCAACAATGAGGCAGACCACCCTCGGGTAATCACGCCACATAGCTGTAGTGCCGTAACTGACTCTCCCTCACAATGCACTTTTCATTCGACAGAAAGTCAAACCAGCAGAATCCAAGGATTCTCCAAAGAGCCACAGTACTGAAGGGGTGAATCTTCATCTCAGGTCACTGGATAGCGTCCATGTCTCACAAACAGGAAGCACCTCATGATCCTCCATGCTCTCCAAATCTGTCTATTGACTTCATAGGAAGAGTCACCAGAGACGTGAATGTCACTGCCGAGGTCAATAAACCTCTCGATGACAAGGTCGACACTCTCTCAGCAGACAGACACACGTGCCCACAAGGTCATTAAAGGCCTGGCTCTTGGTTTTCATCAGGCTAGAGGATGTCTGAGGAGTGGAGAAGAAGTGGACTGGTGGGCCGATATTTAAGAATTAGGGGGATGTGCAGGACTGCAGTAACTACAGGGGGATAACATTGATGAGCCACAGCATGAAGTTATGGGAAAGAGTAATGGAAGCTCAGTTAAGAAGTGAGGTGATGATTAGTGAGCAGCAGTGTGGTATCATGACAGGAAAGAGCACCACAGATGAGATGTTTGCTCTGAGGATGTTGATGGAGAAGTAGAGAGAAGGCCAGAAGGAGATGCATTGCGTCTTTGTGGACCTGAAGAAAGCATATGACAGGGTGAGGAGAGGAGCTGTGGTATTGTATGAGGAAGTCGGGAGTGGCAGAGAAGTACGTAAGAGTTGTACAGGATATGTATGAGGGAAGTGTGACCGTGGTGAGGTCTGCGGTAGGAGTGACGGAGGTGGGATTACATCAGGGATCGGCTCTGAGCCCTTTCTTATTTGCTATGGTGATGGACAGGCTGACAGACGAAATTAGACAGGAGTCCCCGTGGACTGTGATATCTGCTGATGACATTGTGATCTGTAGTGAGAGTAGGGAGCAGGTTGAGGAGACCCTGGAGAGGTGGAGATATGAGACAAGAGGAATGAAGGTCAGTAGGACCACCAAGACAGAAGACATGTGTGTGAATGAAAGGGAAGTCAGTAGAATGGTGAGGATGTAGGGAGTAGAGCTGGTAAAGGTGGATGACTTTAAATACTTGGGATCAACAGTACAGAGTAATGGAGATTGTGGAAGAGAAGTGAAGATGAAAGTACAGGCAGGGTGGAATGGGTGGAAAAGAGTGTCAGGAGTGATTTGTGACAGATGGGTATCAGCAGGAGTGAAAGAGAAGGTCTACAGGACGGTAGTGAGACCAGCTATGTTATATGGGCTGGAGACAATGGCACTGACCTGAAAGCAGGAGACAGAGCTGGAGGTGGCAGAGTTAAAGATGTTGAGATTTGCATCGGGTGTGACGAGGATGGACAGGATTAGAAATGAGGACATTAGAGGGTCAGCTCAGGTGGGACGGTTTGAGACAAAATCATGGAGGTGAGATGGTGTTGGTTTGGACATGTGCAGAGGAGAGATGCTGGGTATACTGGGAGAAGGATGCTAAGGATAGAGCTGCCAGGGAAGAGGAAAAGAATTAGAATCAGTACGTCATTAGATAGGATCTCATCTTATCTGAATCTCAGACATTTAATTTGGTTTGCTCTTTGTTGTTGAAGACTGCGTTGTCTCCATGCCTGCAAGATCGAAGGAGCTCTCCAAAGAAGAAAGTCAGAGATGCCTGTGAGTTTGGGATGAGATTTAAAAAGACCACCAAACAGTTGGAAATCAACCATTTGACTGTTCAGGAGGATTGCCTACATGTGGAGAACAGTAGCCTCCTCAGCGTTAGTCAGCTGTACAGATGCGTCTTGCATAAGCATTAGAACCGAGATTCACTCAGACCGTCAAAGTGCTGTCAGTGCTGCCGTTCTTTGGAGAAATTACATCTGAGTGTGGCTTTTCACTAATTATGAAATATCTGGACATTACCAACAATGAAGATTTGACGAGAATACCCATCCAGCACCCAAACTGGAGAACATTTGGGAGATACACCAGGCGATTGTAGCCTGATTTTGGAGCATTTACATTCTGGACCACGATGTCAGCATCGATGAAAGTCTCCTGGCTTATAAGGGCAGACTGTCATGGAAACGGTATATCATGTCAAAAAGAGCAAGATATGGCTTAACGTTTTACGGACTCTAAAATGAGATACATTTGGAATTTGGTTCTGTACACCAGGAAAGGGACAATGTTTGACCTGAAATTCAGTCAGTATGGCATCGTTATGTCATCGGTGCGGACTGTGATAGATGTTCTGCTGGATCAAGATTACTGGGTAACCACGGACAATATTTATACTTCACCAGAGCTCTTTGACATCTTGCTCCTTCCTCTCTTGCTATATGGTTGTGGGACATAAACACTATCCAGTGACCTGTGATGAAGACTGGACTCCCTCACTACTGTGTCTCTTCGGAGGATCCTTGGGTGCCACTCTTGAGAGACTGAGTGAGGAGTCTGAGAGTCTGGGCTTGTGAGGGTCCTGATAAAAACCAACATCCAGGCCATTAATGACCTTGTGGTCATGGCCATCAGCAGTGTGTCTGTCTGAGGAAAGAGTGTCGACCTCGTCATTGAGAGGTTCACTTACCTCAACAGTGACATTCATGTCTCTGGTGACTCTTCCTATGAAGTCAGTAGACGGATTGGGGGAGCACTGGGGGTCATGAGGTTGCTGGAAAGAGATGTGTGACTCTCCTGATAACTCTGAAAAAGGACAAAGGTCCAAGTCTTTAGAGTCCTGGTGCTTCCTGTTTGTGAGACATGGACACTATCCAGTGACCTGAGATGAACACTGGTTTCTTTAGGGAACCCAGTGAATTAAGCTAATGGATGCTAAGGCCAACGGCAGAGCAGCTAATAAAATGAGGGGTGTAAGATGGAGTAAAATAGGAGAGAGGAGGAGCTAAGGGCAAGCAGGAGGCATTAAAAAAGAGGGGCTTAGGGCAGAGCAAAATGCAGCCGGAAGCAGGAGCTTAGGATGAGTTTTGAACTACAAAGGTCCTAAACGCAAAGTCCTGAAAAAGTAGTCAAAAATACCCACTAGCAGGCGAAAGCCTATAAACCCTGGGTAGTCACAAAGATGGCAAAGAAACAACAATTGCAAAAACTTCCTCCAGTTCTGATTTCACTTTTTCATTCTGGGGTATTGAGTGTTGTTTGATGTGGGAAAAAAATTATTTTAGCACAAAGCTGCAACATAAGAAAATGTGTCAAAAGTGAAGGCGTCTGACTACTTTCTGGATCTGCTGTACGTATAAAACTGTGGCATTGTGTCATGGAAATGTTGTTATAGCATATTTAAAATGAAAGTGCTTTGAAGTTTTAGCTACTTAAACACACACAGACACATACGATGTACTACACTAGTTTTAAGGAAATATCCTCTGTGGTATAAATATACAAATAATAAACTAACTTTTGCAATTAAAGTTGTACAGTTGTCCTCACAGGTGGCGCAGTGGTAGTGCTGCTGCTTTGCAGTAAGGAGACTGTGGAAGATTGTGGGTTCGCTTCCTGGTTCATCCCTGTGTGGATAGCGCTTTGAGTACTGAGAAAAGTGCTATATAAATGTAATGAATTATTATTATTATTAATTTATAATATTAAAGATGAGGAGATAAGGAGGAGCTTAGAGTATGTTGTGAACTAGTGAGTACAAAGTCATAAAAAATACACAAAATTGTCCACTAGAGGGGGAAAACCCCATCAAACCCTGGCTAGTGACAAAAAGGGCAACATTGAATCTTTATACACTTTGATTATCTCTAATCTGAAATTCCAAACTCTGAAAACTTTTTGAGTGCCGACATAACACCATACGTGGAAACTTCTACAACTGAGTGTGAAAATATGCATACGTCAAAAATTGGGTGCGAATAACATATGTGCAGCTTCAAAATTGATGGGATAGGGAAATGACACACAAGTTGACAATCTTTAGGGGTTTGGATAGGGTCCTGTGAAACACTGATCAGTGATCAGATTTTGTTGTACCCAGCAGGGGGCACTCTTTCTTCCCTGGGGTGCGTTTCTTGATGTAGAACAGACTGCAGCCAATACCATCCCTTTTGTACCCATGGCGGAAATAATTACAAGAGAGGAATATGGCACAAAAAGAGATTTAACTTGCTTTTAAAGATATCATTCATTCCCATTAATACAGTCAGCCCAAAATAACCTTCTTGCTACAGGGGGGACAATTACATGTGAGGTCAACAAGCTTTGTTTCCTGTGAAGTGACACAATGACACCTGCACAGCAGTTCAAAAGTGATGCATGGCATCATGAAAATTGCAGTTGACTTGTGTGTTAATGGAACGTCGCTGCCCGCCGTTAACAAAAGCAGCTTCATGAGCGCTTTGAGCAGTGAGAAAAGCGTTATATAAATGTGAACAATTATTATTACTCTTATTCTCGTTAGGTGCCCTTTTTGCAAAACGAGTTCAGTCAATTGTTCCAGTTATGTTAGGAGAACCGGACACGGCTGCAAATTGAATTTTATGTAGGCAAAGACCTGTTCACCCCACACCATATGGAAACTGGGTGCAATGGCTCGAAGGTCGGTTAATGGCTTCCATCACAGTGGGCATGATGGAGTGAAGCTTGGCTGAGATATTCCTTGAGAAGTCAATACAAACAGATGAAACGCCACAAACGTTCTTCAAGTCAAGTCAAGTCAAGTCAAATAGAGCTTTATTGTCATCCTAACAATATACTTACAATACACAGTGGGACGAAATATCGTCCTCCAGAGTCAAAAGGTGCAGTACACAAGATATATATATATACTAGGGGGCTCCGCCCCCTGCTCGCTTCGCTCGCCAACCCCTGGTGTTGGGAATGACAAAGAGCGTGATGTATGAATGAGATATAGAATAGTGTGACGGTGTAGATGATGCAAATAGAAAGCAAACAATAAAGTGTGTGGCACAGTGTAAAGGTTTATTTGAAAATTTCTTTGTACACGCCGTTTAAGTGTAAAAGGTAATTCCAGCTCAGAACTTGTAAGGTCATTTAAGATGGTTATTGTTGTGATCAGAGTCAAGTTTGTCAGAGCTTAGAAAGAGTTGTGTCTCTCCAGGAAGTAATGGAATGACTTGGGTATTAATGTTTTCCACATTAATATTTTTTGGACATAATATAGTGCGTTGTGTTAAAAGGGGCATTTGGTCTAATGAGATTGCTGTTCGAAATGTCTCTGTAACTAAGTCGTCGCAGATAAAGGCTTGAGGAATTGTAATAATATGTGGCTGAAGTCCATCTGTATTGGTGAGTGTACCATCTCTCAGTTGTAATAAGCAATTGTTATGATCTGGTTCTGGACATCGTATTTTTTTTACTAACTGTATCTTTTGAAAGCAATGCCAATTGTCTGCGTATTTTAAGGTGCACTGAACAATAGCTGAGTGCATGGCATCTGGAAGAATAGCTAATCACTGTTTAAAATCTCCTCCTCATAAAAGTACCTTTCCTCCAAATCGAATATTATTATTCATAAACGTTTGTAGAAGTTTATGAATGGTGTTGAGTAAGTGACTTCATGCCATTGAACATTCATCAATAAACAACATTTTTTCAAGACGGATGTCACGTGCAGTGCCACCGTTAATGTTCATAGTGGATACCGATTTGTAGGATCTAATGCAGTTGATAAAGATTTTACTTTCAGGCACATCGTTAGTTAGAAGCTTTTGTAGATATTCAGTATATGAATGTAAAGGAGGCAGTCTAATTTGACCCTTTTGACAACAACGTGTAAATGTAAAACTTGTATTGCCAGTTGTTTCTTCAGGGAAGTGAACTGAATGACAATGATTGCAAATGACATTCATTAATCCGAATGAATTTTCCCGGTGTATGTTTTGCTTGTGCCGTTTGAGAGGCGCGTTGTTGCATGTGTAGTATTTGGGACGTGTTGTTTTGGAGCTATAATCGATTTGCCTGTGCTGTGTGAGAAGCCCGTTGTAGCCTTCGCTGCCATTAACGTATGTCTGAGACGGGAGGTGTTTCGTTTTGAATCCGTGCCTGTTGTGATGCAGCACTTTGATTGATAGTTTGCGTCATGTGGATCTAGGATGTAGATTTGTGCATATTTGCGTTGTTGATTTGTTTCAGGGTGCACTGTTCCAATGCGATGCAGTATTTGTGCACATATGGGAAAGTAGTATGGGCCATTGCCTTTTGGTGGCCTGATATTTACTCCGGTATATGCAAAAGCAAATGAACTATTGTAGGATCTAATGCAGTTCATAAAGTTTTTACTTTTAGGTACATCGTTAGTTAGAAGCTTTAGTTGAGCTTTGCGTTTTTGGAGTCGAGACATTTTTTCTTTTAGAAATATGGATAAGTAATAAGGAGAATTGCACTCACTGTTAATATGGAGCCTTTTCTGCGGTTGAACGGTTAATAGTGCCTTATTGTAATGAGATCCACCTATGCTGCATAGCCGTCTATTTTGTTGTTTCTTTTGTGTTCGTGTGTTTGTTCCTGTTATCCTTTCCTTTTCGTTTTGTACCCGTGACCGTGTATTCATGACTTGTTTCTTTCTCAGCATGCGAAATATGGATAAGTAATAAGGAGGATCGCAGTCACTGTTAATATGTTTCCTTTTCTGCAGTTGAACAGTTAATAGTGCTTTATTGTAAGGAGATCCACCAATGCTGACACCTATGCTGTCTAGTGTGAAGGTGTTGATGTTCACTTTAGAATATGTGGCTTTGGGTGTCACTTCTTATGGATGTGTGTGTGTGTGGGGGGGGGGGATTGTTGAGGATTGTTGTTGCGCGAGCGTCTTCTTTCTTTTTGTGTTCCTGTGTCTTGTTGAATCCCCCTCTTTGTGTGTGTCCCGTCCCTTGCTTGTAGGGTCTGTGGGGTGGTTTTGTGTTCTTTTTTTTGTGTTCCATGGGCTTGTTGAATCCCCCTCTTGGTTTGTGTCCCGTCCGGTGCCTGTAGGGGGGGGGGTGCATTGCTGTTGTACACGAGCCTCTTTTTTTTTTTTTTTTTTTTTTTTTTTGGGTCTAGTTTCGTGTGCAATGTGTTTCGTGCTTTACTTGCGTTTGAATACTTTTTTATGTGCCTTTTCCTTTTTTCGATGCTCTTTGCGCCTCATTTCTCCATTTTTCCTGTGCTCACTCCTTTTTTCTGTGGTCTTGTCCGCCTCTCGTGGCCCCTCATCCGCCTCTCTCGCCCTCTTTTGTCCGCCTCTCGCGGCACCTCATCCGCCTCTCTCGCCCTCTTTTGTCCGCCTTTCTCGGCTCCTCAGCCGACTCTCGCGGACTCTTTTTGCGCCTGCGCAGTACGTCTTTTTGCAGCTACGGCCCATTGCCGGATGTGCCTGCGTCCATCATCCGGTTTAGCATTCTCGGTTAGTAATATGGATATACAACTAAAAAACATATACAGTATTAAGTAGTATTATGTAATCCAGAGAGTGTAAAGAGTCCAGTGTGGAGGAGGGCAGCATGGTGTTCAGGAGCCGGACTGCTTGGGGAAAGAAACTATTGCACAATCTCGCAGACCTGCTCCTGAGGCTGCAGAGTCGTCTTCCAGATGGAAGAGGAGTAAACAGTTGGTGGGAGGGGTGGTGGGGGTCAGCCATGATGCTAGTGGCTTTATGAAGGCAGCGTGAGGTGTAGATCTCCTGCAGACTGTGTAGAGAGCTGCCAATGATGCACTCAGCAGTCCGCACAATCCTCTGAAGGGCTTTGCGGTCGGAGGCATGGCAGTTTCCATACCAGACTGTAATACAGCTGTTCAGGACGCTCTCTGTGGTGCCTCTGTAGAAGGTGGTAAGTATGGGTTTAGGGAGGTGCACCTTCTTCAGTCGTCGAAGGAAGTAAAGACGCTGCTGGGCACTTTTTGTAAGATAGTTGGTGTTTTTGGTCCAGGACAGGTCCTCTGTGATATGAAAACCTAGGAACTTGGTGCTCTTCACTCTCTCTACTGTGACGCCATCAATGTTGAGTGGGAGATGGACAGCCTTTGTCTTCCTGAAGTCAACAATCAACTCTTTTGTCTTTTCAACATTAAGAGACAGATTATTGTCTTTACACCAAAGTTCTAACCGTTCCACCTCTTCTCTGTACGCCGCATCATCGTCGTTCTCAATGAGTCCCACTACTGTAGTGTCATTGGCGAACTTGATAATGTGGTTTGTGTCAGAGTTGGAGATGCAATCATGGGTCAACAGCGTGAAGAGTAGCGGGCTCAGCACACAACCCTGGGGGGCACCTGTGCTCAGTGTGATGGTGTTAGATCTTATATTCCCAATCTGTACTGTTTGAGGTCTTTCAGTGAGAAAGTCCAGAATCCAGTTGCAGGTGGAGGTGTTGAGTCCGAGCAGATCCAGCTTACTGATCAGCTGCCTGGGAATGATAGTATTGAATGCTGAGCTGAAATCAATGAACAGCATTCTTACATGTGCATTGCGGTGATCCAGATGTGACAGGATCAGGTGGAATACCATTGAAATTGCATCATCAGTTGATCGATTTGATTGATATGCAAACTGTAGAGGGTCCAGTTTGGGGGGCAGCTGATTCTTTATGTGACTCAAAACTAACCGCACAAAGCACTTCATAATGATTGGAGTGAGTGCCACTGGGCAGTAGTCATTGAGTTCTGAGGCTGTAGCTGTCTTTGGGACAGGTCTGATGGTGGTGTTTTTAAAACATTATGGCACAACAGCTTGGCTCAGGGAGATGTTGAAGATGTCCATTAGGACATCAGTTAGCTGGTCAGCACAAGCTCTGAGCACACGTCCAGGTATGTTATCTGGTCCAGGCAGCTTTGTGTGGGTTGACCCTGATGAGAGTCCTTCTCACACTAGCTGCAGACAGGGACAGAACTTGATTGTCGGACGAGGGGATGGTCTTCCATGCTGGTTTATTGTTCTGTGTCTCAAATCTGGCATAGAAGGTGTTAAGAGCGTCTGGAAGAGAGGTGTCATTAACACACATACAGTGGTGTGAAAAACTATTTGCCCCCTTCCTGATTTCTTATTCTTTTGCATGTTTGTCACACAAAATGTTTCTGATCATCAAACACATTTAACCATTAGTCAAATATAACACAAGTAAACACAAAATGCAGTTTGTAAATGGTGGTTTTTATTATTTAGGGAGAAAAAAAATCCAAACCTACATGGCCCTGTGTGAAAAAGTAATTGCCCCCCTTGTTAAAAAATAACCTAACTGTGGTGTATCACACCTGAGTTCAATTTCCGTAGCCACCCCCAGGCCTGATTACTGCCACACCTGTTTCAATCAAGAAATCACTTAAATAGGAGCTTCCTGACACAGAGAAGTAGACCAAAAGCACCTCAAAAGCTAGACATCATGCCAAGATCCAAAGAAATTCAGGAACAAATGAGAACAGAAGTAATTGAGATCTATCAATCTGGTAAAGGTTATAAAGCCATTTCTAAAGCTTTGGGACTCCAGCGAACCACAGTGAGAGCCATTATCCACAAATGGCAAAAACATGGAACAGTGGTGAACCTTCCCAGGAGTGGCCGGCCGACCAAAATTACCCCAAGAGCTCAGAGACGACTCATCCAAGAGGTCACAAAAGACCCCAGGACAACGTCTAAAGAACTGCAGGCCTCACTTGCCTCAATTAAGGTCAGTGTTCACGACTCCACCATAAGAAAGAGACTGGGCAAAAAACGGCCTGCATGGCAGATTTCCAAGACGCAAACCACTGTTAAGCAAAAGGAACATTAGGGCTCGTCTCAGTTTTGCTAAGAAACATCTCAATGATTGCCAAGACTTTTGGGAAAATACCTTGTGGACTGATGAGACAAAAGTTGAACTTTTTGGAAGGCAAATGTCCCGTTACATCTGGCGTAAAAGGAACACAGCATTTCAGAAAAAGAACATCATACCAACAGTAAAATATGGTGGTGGTAGTGTGATGGTCTGGGGTTGTTTTGCTCCTTCAGGACCTGGAAGGCTTGCTGTGATAGATGGAACCATGAATTCTACTGTCTACCAAAAAATCCTGAAGGAGAATGTCCGGCCATCTGTTCGTCAACTCAAGCTGAAGCGATCTTGGGTGCTGCAACAGGACAATGACCCACAACACACCAGCAAATCCACCTCTGAATGGCTGAAGAAAAACAAAATGAAGACTTTGGAGTGGCCTAGTCAAAGTCCTGACCTGAATCCAATTGAGATGCTATGGCATGACCTTAAAAAGGCGGTTCATGCTGGAAAACCCTCAAATAAAGATGAATTACAACAATTTTGCAAAGATGAGTGGGCCAAAATTCCTCCAGAGCGCTGTAAAAGACTCATTGCAAGTTATCGCAAACGCTTGATTGCAGTTATTGCTGCTAAGGGTGGCCCAACCAGTTATTAGGTTCAGGGGGCAATTACTTTTTCACACAGGGCCATGTAGGTTTGGATTTTTTTTTCTCCCTAAATAATAAAAACCACCATTTACAAACTGCATTTTGTGTTTACTTGTGTTATATTTGACTAATGGTTAAATGTGTTTGATGATCAGAAACATTTTGTGTGACAAACATGCAAAAGAATAAGAAATCAGGAAGGGGGCAAATAGTTTTTCACACCACTGTATGCGGTGGGGCCTTATAATCCGTGATGGTTTGGATGCCCTGCCACATTTGACGAGAATCTCTTGAGCAGGCGAAGTGATCACTAATTTTCTTTGAGTACTCCCGCTTTGCTAACTTAATGCCTCGGGACAGGTTGGTTTCTAGCTGCTCTGAGTGCCACTTCGTCGTTGGCTTTGTAGGCAGCATCCCTTGTTTTCAGCAGCTTGTGAACTTCTGCTGTGAACCATGGCTTCTGGTTAGCGCGTGTTGAGACAGATTTGATGACGGTGACATCTCCAATGCATTTGTCAATGTATCCTGTCACTGCTTCGGCATACTCATTAATGTCAATGTGATGATCAATGGTCGCCGCTTCTCTAAAGACACTCCATTCTGTGCTCTCAAAACAGTCCTGCAGGGCTTCAGTAGCTCCATCTGGCCATGTTCTGACCTGCTTTATTACTGGCTTTGTTCTCTTCAGCAATGGCATATATGCCGGAGTAAGCATTACTGTAATGTGATCAGACAGTCCAATGTGAGGGTGGGGAGTTGCTCTATATGCAGACTTGGTGTTAGTGTATACCAAGTCCAATATATTGTCTCCTCTTGTCGGAAATTTAACATGCTGGTGGAGTTTAGGCAGAACAGTCTTTAAATTCGCTTGATTGAAGTCCCCAGCGATAATAAAAAATCCCTCAGGGTGGCGAGATTGCAGGTCACTGATGGCCTCATACAGCTCGCATAGCGCCTCCTTAGCATTAGCATTGGAAGGAATATACACTGCCACAATGACAATAATACTGAATTCTCGCGGCAAATAATAAGATCTGCACTTAACTGCCACAAATTCCACCAGCGATGAGCAGTGCTTCGTGATCACACCTGTGTTTCCACACCATTCTGTGTTGATGTATACACACAGGCCGCCGCCGCGTGTTTTTCCGGATCTGCTGGCATCTCTATCCGCACGGATAGCATGTAGCCCTGTTAGCTGTATAGCCGCGTCGGAGATATTATCATTCAGCCAGGTTTCCGTGAAGATAAAAACACAGCAGTCTCTTACTTCGCTACTTACGTCTGATATGGTCCAGTTTGTTGTCCAATGAATGAACATTTGCCAGAATGATGGGCGGAACAGCCGGTCTGGTTGGATTAGCCTTTAGCTTAGCTCGGACACCTCCTCGTTTACTGCGCTTCCAGGTACGCTCACACCGCTTGCGGCGTCTCCTTGCTGGGATGATACCTGTAGGTGATTCGGGGCCAGGTTCACGGAGCAGGCCTAGCTCACAGAGCTCTTTTGTTAGAGCTGTGAATACGCAGTGTGAATACGCAGCGTTGACCTCCTTTAAGGGAACTAAAATACAGTCTGTGCATCACTGTCATCGTTTTTGAGGTGCCACACGTTTGTCACATCAACTCACATTATAATAACGGCTCGGTGGCATCAATTATTTATAGGTATGAGTCGTCATTTAGTTGGTTTGGCCGCATTTCCCTTTGTGTGTCCCCAAGATATCCCATTATGTATATACAAATATTCCCGCATCCATAATCCGAAATACTTCTGGTCCCAGGCAGTTTGGATTAGGAAATATTCGACCTGTAAATAAAAAGATTTATATTTACAATAAATTCTCTGTAACAACGTTAAACTCCAAGGTGCACAAAAGGCAAAAGGTGTTGCCCAGAAATACAATCCAGAGGAGATCCAGTCGCAATATGCAAATCAAAGAATGGTCAGAAATCAAGTAATCACAAAAGCAAAACGACAACAATAATATTTATTTCTAGAGCACATTTTCATACAAGTACTGTGGTGGGTTGGCACCCTGCCTGGGATTGGTTCCTGCCTTGTGCCCTGTGTTGGCTGGGATTGGCTCCAGCAGACCCCCGTGACCCTGTGTTCGGATTCAGCGGGTTAGAAAATGGATGGAAGGATTTTCATACAAGTGATGTCGCTCAAAGTGCTTTACAGAATGAAGACAGAGAAAAAAGTCAAAATATGCAATACTATTTAACATAGAATTAAAGTAAGGTCCGATGGCCATGGAGGACAGAAAAATCAAAAAAAAAAAAAGGGGGCCACGAGACCACCCAGCCCCCTTACACAAATGATCTCAATCAGTCCTCATGGCTTTCAGGCTTCACGTAGAAGAATTAGACATGTCATGTGGTCATGAGGACCTCATGTGGCCTTCAATCCATCAATGGAGGGACATCATGGTGCCCTGATCAGGTGGTGGTGGCGCAGATCAACACCACAGAAAAATGGAGAAAAGAACAGAAGAGAAAGTAGGAGTTAGTAGGGATTGTGGAGCCACCATGAATGGTAATAATAATTCAATTCATATACAGAATATCAAGGTTCTGCGGTGGGTTGGCACCCTGCCCGGGATTGGTTCCTGCCTTGTGCCCTGTGTTGGCTGGGATTGGCTCCAGCAGACCCCCATGACCCTGTGTTCGGATTCAGCGGCTTAGAAAATGGATGGATGGATGAATATCAAGGTTACACTAAAATGAAGTTATGAGAAAGCCATAAGAAAAGAATTATCACCACTCCAAACAGAACTCGCCAACATCAGCTCATTCAGTGAGCTGCAAAGAACTGTGGGATTTCCTCAGCCTTTATTTAGCAATATTCACAGGAACCACCAAAATCCACGCGAGCGCGTTTGAAGGAGACATTTCAGACTTCCATTCTCAGTGGTGATGGGAGATTCGTGAATGATTTGGTCTTTTGGAACGACTCTTTTCAGTGATTTGTGACCTCGGACAGATCAGTTCAGTCGAGCTCAACGGCCCTGCATCTCCTCGCATGCGTTCTCCTGCGTGACGTTGTCGGCATCTCCTGTTTCGCTGACACTGGTAGATGTTTAAAGCATGTGAATTCAAACAGCCTGACTGACTCATAGGAGTCTGGATTCATTTGATCTGTGAATGAGTGACTACCCAAGAATCAGTCCAACAATCCAGTTGGACTTGTTTGTTTGATTCATAAATAAACCACTACCTGAAAATTAGTCTAACGGTTCTCATTTGTTTGGTCTGTGAATGAGTAACTTTCCAAGAAGAGTTAGTCTAACAATTCTCATTTGTTTGATTCACAAAAAAATCATTTTCCGCAAATTAGTCTAACAATTCTCATTTGTTTGATTCACGAATGAATCACTTCCCGCAGATCGGTCTAATGATTCTCATTTATTTGATTTGTGAAAGATTCACTACCTGAGAATCGTACCAATCCTTCTCGTTTGTGTGATTCATAAACGGATCACTACTTGAGAATTAGTCTAGCGATTCCTCATTTCATTCACAAACGAGAATCAATTGGACGATTCTCGTTTGTTTTTATTTGTGATCGACTGTCAACCTGAGAATCAGTCCAATGATTATCATTCATTTGGTTCAGAAATGAATCACTTCCCGCCAATTGATCTAATTATTCTTGTTTCTTTGATTTGAGAATGATTCACTGCCCGACAATCATACTAATCAGTCTTGTTTGTTTGATTTACGAATGAATCACTACATAAGAAATAGTCTAACGATTCTTGTTCTTTTGATCCGTGAATGAATAGCTACCCAAGAATCAGTGTAACAATTCTCATTCATTTGATTCACGAATGAATCATTTCCCACGAATCAGTCTAATGATTCTTGTCCAATTGATTTATGCACTAATCAGTAACCAAGAATCAGTCCTAGATTCTCATTCATTTGATTCACAAACAAATCATTTTCCTTTTGTCAGTCTAAATATCATTTGTTTCATTCACAAATGAATCACTGCCTGAGAATCAACGTAATAATTCTTGTTCATTTGACCCGTGAATGAGTAACTTACCCAAGAATCATTCCAACGATTCTCATTCATTTGATTCATTAACAGATCACTTCCCGTCATTCGGCCTAATTATTCTTGTTAATTTGATTTGTGAATGATTCACTGCCCAAAAGTCATATTATTCATTCTCGTTCATTTGATTCACGAATGAATCACTACCTGAGAATCAATCTTAACAATTCTCGTTCATTTAATCCATGAATGAGTAACTAAGAATCAGTCCAACAATTCTCGTTTGTTTGATTCATGAAAGAATCACTACCTGAGAATTTTTGTTTGTTCAATCCGTGAAAGAGTAACTACCCAAGAATCAGTCTAACATTCGTTTTCATTTTATTTGTGATCGAGTAACGATCTGAGAATCATCCAACGATTCCCATTCTTTTGATTCATCAACAAGTCACTTCCTGCAAATCAGTCTAATGATTCTCGTTCATTTGATTTGTCAACCAATCAGCACCCAAGAGTTAGTCCAACTTTTTATATTAATTTCATTCACGAACAAATTCCTTTCTGCAAATCAGTCTAACAATTCTTGCTTGTTTGATTCGTGAACGAATTATTACAAGATGCACAGCTCTCATGTACTTCCGTAACAAAATGGCCTCTTTTAATTATGTACAGTATCTTAAACGTGCTACCATGCTTTGTGTACGGAAACAGTACAATGGCACATGAATGATCATGTTAAATATATGAATGAATTATATATTTATAAATAATGAATTAAATATAAATTAACAAACAATAATATTAATTTCATATTTATATACAGTACATACATATAAATATATACTGTATATATATATATGCGGTGGGTTGGCACCCTGCCTGGGATTGGTTCCTGCCTTGTGCCCTGTGTTGGCTGGGATTGGCTCCAGCAGACCCCCGTGACCCTGTGTTCGGATTCAGCGGGTTGGAAAATGGATGGATGGATGTATATATATATATATATGTATATATATTTATACTGTATTGGCCTAATTAGAGTACTGTATATAAGAGGTGTCCTTTCAGTCTCAGGCTGAAGACTCAACGCTTTAGTCTGGCATACCCTGCCTAGAGCTGCCAATTAGCTGTTTGTTACTCATTTGAGTAAAAATATAAGTGATACAATAATCATGAGCTTTCATTAACCCTCCTTGGTGCTACTGCTCTACTGCCAAGCTATTCTGCTGCCCACAGAGAAGTCACTTGAGATACTGGGAGCCTTGAAATCAATGGATGGAAATGTTCAATCATTAGATGAGGTGGCCAGCGGAGACTCTACTGCACAATGAGCAGCCTATGGGGCTGTGGACGCTGGCGGATATTCAGACAGATTGATTTGCCACAGAGCCCAAGTGAGAAGCAGGGCCAGTTGTAAAAATGCACAGGCAAAGGACAAGGCAGGGTCATAGAGGTGTTGTGAAGTAGCGGCAGAAAGGAGAGTCTCAAAATCGAGATCCTGACATGGAACACAGTTTGTAGCTCCAGTTCAGTGAAGGAATACGGGCAGGAATGTGAAACATCTGCATCCCCTCTCAAGAAGAGTTTGCCTGCATGCTCCGGACTGACCAGCGTTGAATGCAACAGAGAAGATTTTGGCAGTCCCACATACAGGTATAAGGAATTACAATAATCCTGCTGAGATGTAATAAAGGCCTGAATGTTTATTTTTTAAAACGTGTGGTATTCTCTCTGCACAAGCAAAACACATTTATATGTCTAAGTGAGATTTTAGGAGACTTTACGACTGTGGATGGTTCATTGTAATCAGAAGCTCGCTGTCAGTCAGACGAGGTTAACAAGGTCACCTCTGATCTCTGCAGTTCAGAATCCCCGCCCCTATTTTGAGCTCTGCCTTCATGAGGCGTTGGGATTGGTTTAGAAATGTGACACTCAGTGAGCCATCCAATTTTAAACAAAAGTCACCCATGGTTGTGTCCAGACGTCTGGCTTCAGTGAGATTGCTCTCATCGTGGTGATCCTGCCATAGTCCCTCGAACAGGGGTCACCAATTCCGGTTCTGGAGGACCACTGTGACTGAAGGTTTTCATTCTAACTCTTTTCTTAACGAGTGACCTGTTTTTTGCTGCTAATTCACTTCTTTTGAATTCATTGGAATTGATTTGCTCTTGAAGACTCAGACCCCTTAATTGTTTCTTTTTCCTTAATTAGCAGCCAAACAATAATGAGATAGAAAATGAGCCAAAACAACTGGTGTCCATCACACAATATCTGAAAATAAAAAAAAGATGAAGGTCTCGATCTGCTCAGGTCCACAAAACATTTGAACAGTACTCTTAGAAAAGAGAAAATCAACAATTTCAGAAATGTCTGCTAATGCACCACGAGAGCAGCCACAGAATTAAAGAACGAGTTTAATTAACAACAAGAATCGACGCCTTATTAAGCAGTTGGTTGGAGTGAAATTGGTTGGAGTTTGAGGCCCTGACTGAGTTGGTCTTCCGTTGGCTCCCTCACTTCACATTTCCTTTCTGTTTGGGTGCCATTGTAGGAAAGAAATGAAGGAATTCAGACGAACGAGGAAGAAATTCAGGAGAACAAATCCATCCATCCATTTTCCAACCCGCTGAATCCGAACACAGGGTCACGGGGGTCTGCTGGAGCCAATCCCAGCCAACACAGGGCACAAGGCAGGAACCAATCCCGGGTAGGGTGCCAACCCACCACAGAGAACAAATCTTAAAAGTTAATTAAAATGAATTCACAAGAAGTTAATTAGCAGCACAAACAGGGCACTCATTTTAAAAAGGGTTGGAATGAAAACCTGCTACCATGGTGGTCCTCCAGGACCAGAGTTGGCGAACCCTACCCTAGAATGAGGTTAACTCAATTATGATGACCGTCACTGTAAGCCGCTATTGATAAAAGCATCTGCTAAGCAAATAAATGTAAATGTTAATGCATGAATATACAAGAGCATCTTTAGCACAGTGTGCACGGTGGCGCAGTGGGTAGTGCTGCTGCCTCGCAGTTAGGAGACCTGAGTTCGCTCCCCAGGTCCTCCCTGCGTGGAGTTTGCATGTTCTCCCCGTGTCTGCGTGGGTTTCCTCCCACAGTCCAAAGACATGCAGGTTAGGTGCATTAGCGATTCTAAATTGTCCCTAGTGTGTGCTTGGTGTGTGGGTGTCCTGTGGTGGGCTGGCACCCTGCCCGGGGTTTGTTTCCTGCCTTGCACCCTGTGTTGGCTGGGATTGGCTCCAGCAGACCCCCATGACCCTGTGTTCGGATTCAGCGGGTTGGAAAATGGATGGATGGATCTTTAGCATAGTGTGCCTGGTGGCGCAGTGGGTAGCGCTGCTGCCTCTCGGGAGTCCCAGGTTCGCTTCCTGGGTCCTCCCTGCGTGGAGTTTGCATATTCTCCCTGTGTCTGCGTGGGTTTCCTCCCACAGTCCAAAGACATGCAGGTTAGGTGCATTAGCGATTCTAAATTGTCCCTAGTGTGTGCTTGGTGTGTGGGTGTCCTGTGGTGGGCTGGCACCCTGCCCAGGATTGGTTCCCTGCCTTGTGCCCTGTGTTGGCAGGGATTGGCTCCAGCAGACCCCCATGACCCTGTGTTCGGATTCAGCGGGTTGGAAAATGGATGGATGGATCTTTAGCATAGTGTGCCTGGTGGCGCAGTGGGTAGCGCTGCTGCCTCTCGGGAGTCCCAGGTTCGCTTCCTGGGTCCTCCCTGCGTGGAGTTTGCATATTCTCCCTGTGTCTGCGTGGGTTTCCTCCCACAGTCCAAAGACATGCAGGTTAGGTGCATTAGCGATTCTAAATTGTCCCTAGTGTGTGCTTGGTGTGTGGGTGTCCTGTGGTGGGCTGGCACCCTGCCCGGGGTTTGTTTCCTGCCTTGCACCCTGTGTTGGCTGGGATTGGCTCCAGCAGACCCCCATGACCCTGTGTTCGGATTCAGCGGGTTGGAAAATGGATGGATGGATCTTTAGCATAGTGTGCCTGGTGGCGCAGTGGGTAGCGCTGCTGCCTCTCGGGAGTCCCAGGTTCGCTTCCTGGGTCCTCCCTGCGTGGAGTTTGCATATTCTCCCTGTGTCTGCGTGGGTTTCCTCCCACATCCAAAGACATGCAGGTTAGGTGCATTGGCGATTCTAAATTGTCCCTAGTGTGTGCGTGGTGTGTGGGTGTCCTGTGGTGGGCTGGCATCCTGCCCGAGGTTTGTTTCCTGCCTTGCGCCCTGTGTTGGCTGGGATTGGCTCCAGCAGACCCCCGTGACCGTGTAGTTAGGATATAGCGGGTTGGATAATGGATGGATGGATGGATGAATCTTTAGCATATAGCTGATAGCATACACATTATAAGTAAGAGCAGAGCTGGTTAATCAATTGTTGCCTAGGGTGCCATCTTCTGAGGGGTGACATTTATAAAGGTTAAGGGGAAACGAGGGGGCCCCAAGGTCATCAAACTGGTAAAACTATTACCCACTGGGTGCCGTTCACGAAAGTCAAAGAACGCATGCTCCATAAACCAAGGAGGCGTGTGGTCCTTAAAGTCTGTGATATCTACACAAATGGGTGCCGTTTGTGCTACTGAAGGGGCATGCGCTCCAGACACTGAAGGAGCAAAAAAAAAAAAAATTCATCAAGCTCTAATAATATCGATTATCCCCGATGAACAATGAGGGGCGACGTCAGACCACCCTACCCAGGGATACACAAGGCCTTCAACCAGCACTGCCTCCAACAGTAACGTCAAGAGGTCCGGAGGAGACGTATGTGTGAGGTTGTCCAGGATATTCATGAGGGGGTGAGGACTCAAAGTAAAGGCAGTGTTGGGGTAATGGATAAGACCCCAGTTAGAGGAGGTCTGCAGCAGGGGTTTTTTAAAGTCCTTACCTCTATGGAGGTGGGGAGTCATGGGATAGAAGACCAATCCCCTAACCCTAACCCTAACCCTCTTGGGGACCTCCCACAAAACACTTGGAACATAACACAGGCTTAGAAAACAGAGCAGACAACAAACAAACATAACATGACCACACCTCGTTGACTCAAAATTGAACAAAAAACAAGTAAAGCGGCACTTTGAACCCGAGATATAACAAACCAGTCACGGCACACTGCACGATAACGTGCAGTGAATAAACTTGACTTATAGTTTTCATCGTCTTTCTCTGTATGTTTAGCATTTGTTTGCTCAGAGGTTGATGTGCTTGCTGCTTCCTGGGCTGCTTGTCTATTCTCCACCCTAGCGGCCCACTTCTTCTCTTCTTCCGTTGGCATCTTTTCGCGTTAAAACTGATTAAGTCCGTGTTTGGGTTGCTATTACTTAGTACGTTTTCTTTAATATTTTACTTAAGCTGGCACTTAAGTCTTCAATCTGCCTCAAGAATGATTTAAGATATGAAGAGGTAGGGGAAGTGACGACGAAGGTGGTAGGGATGAGAATGGCACCTGTACACATGCACCACACCGCCACCCTGCTGGCCACTGCCAAGAGTTGATTCTACAATAAAATAAAATAAAAATGAAAAGAGGAATAACCTTGGAGGTCAATCATCTCCCCGAAAGCAGATAGTAGACATCACGTAGTATATGTGTAGCAAATTTCAGGTCAATAGGACAAACAGTTTGCAAGCTACAGATGATTTAAAATCCTGGACAGAGAAACGGACAGCCATGGTAACGCATTATATAAGATGATTGATTGATTGATTGATTGACAGACGGATGGATTGATTCACTGAGTGATTAACTGGCTGATTGGTTATTAAATGACTAATTGATTCATTGACTGATTGATTGCCCGACCTAGTGATTGCTGTATTTTTTTTAATTGACTGATTGATTGATTGATTGACCGATTATCTGAACTGACTGAACGATTGACTGACTTATTGATTAATTGATTGATGTCGTGCATCTCTCCATATTTGTTCCACAAAACAGTACAACACAGCTGGTCTGATTTTGTTTTTTCCATAATGTAGTGAAGCAGCAGCTGCACACGGCCTGCCCTCCCAAAGTGGCACGTATCGTCCCCAGTGGGCACAGCTCCGCTTTGGCTCCAGCTGTCCCTGAAGAAATGCCATCTGAGTTGGATTTTGTCAAAAAAGCAAAGGTGCTTTATGTAAATCTGCTTTCAATGCAACTCCCACACAGTGCAAGGAGAGACGCTGAATGGCAGGCGGCTTCTCATCTCCGCTCGTCTTTGCTTCGATCCTTTAACCCTTTGCTCCCAGATGGTAATTCTATAGCACTGAACACTGAGCGCCTCACAGGGAAGAGCAGGCATTCAGAACTTCCACTCGTACAGACGTTTCTTAAGCCAACAATCCATCGAAATGCAACTGCAAAAATATGGACATGGGGAGAACATGCAGACTAAACAGAGGCAGCAATCAAGCTGAAATTTGATTCTAATTGGATTTCCAAGTGTTCCTGTGCTGGGAGTACAGGAAATATGTCCAATTACACTTAAATGCTAAACTACATGGGTGGCATGGTGGCGCAGTGGGTAGCGCTGCTGCCTCGCAGTAAGGAGACTTGGGTTCGCTTCCCAGGTCCTCCCTGCGTGGGTTTCCTCCCACAGTCCAAAGACATGCAGGTTAGGTGCATTGGCGATCCTAAATTGTACCTAGTGTGTGCTGTGTGTGTGCCCTGCGGTGGGCTGGCACCCTGCCCGGGGTTTGTTTCCTGCCTTGCGCCCTGTGTTGGCTGGGATTGGCTCCAGCAGACCCCCATGACCTTGTAGTTAGGATATAGCAGGTTGGATAATGGATGGATGGATGCTAAACTAAATGCCCACGGCACTGGTAAATGCAAAACTTTATAAGGCAGCTGATTTCGGGGGCAGGGGGTTGTCATTTTATTTAGAAACTGAATCTTTGAAAATATAAAAATAAATAGTTATACATACACCAATCAGCCAATGAGAGGCGAAGTGAATACCATTGATTCTCTTGTCACAATGCCACCTGTCAAGGGGTGGCATATATTAGACAGTCAGTGAACAGTCAGAAGAGCAGGAAAAATGGGCAAGCATGAGGATCTGAGCAACGTTTGCTTCAGGCAATTCCTTTTGCTTTTTGTGCTCTGCAGAGTTTGTTACTACGCGTTACTAAATCTGTTATTTTTTAAAAAACATGTGTTTGTTGTTATTACTTGCTGGGGTTTGATGGTGATATCCCCCTCTAATGGGTAGATTTGGAAGTGTTTTTGGGACTATGCACTTTGAGACTCCTGGTTTATGACGTAAATCCTTCATTATTATTATTATTTATTATTATTATTATTATTATTATTATTATTATTTCACAGGATCTTGTGTATTTTATGACTCTGGGAGATTAAGATGTCCATTTCTTTATGGTGCGCAGCATGGCTAATTTTGCACTCATTCAACCAGCATCTGCTTTTCTTATAAGGACCCGGCCCATGTACTCCGTCCTGGAACTTCTCCTTTTGAGCTTCGGAGTACCGGCAGAGCCTGTGATGCAAGGGATCAGCATTACATACCTTGGCGGGGAGGGTGGGAGGGGGTCTATCCCTATCAGTAACCAATCTGCACTCCACAGCCAGGAACATAACATGCTTAATCCAACTTTGAAGATTCAATGTATAATGAATCTATGCAGAATAACAAAGTACTTTCACACAATTCTCATTATGGTCCACTAACATACCCCTAAAATCAAAATACTAAGCGCTTTGTGAGGTGCAAATCCGGCTGGTGTATCAAAATGGTAGTGGCACCTTGCACTAAGAATGTGAGATGGAGTACACATTTGTGAATGTCTGCATCTGTGCAATCCGGAAGTGACAGCCCCATCCGAAGCAGCTGTCATAACTCTATGATGTTACTCCGGCTTCACAAAACATCATGGGGCGCTGGGAAAAACAATTTATCTAAGCCTGCCGCACGGCACATTTCAGGAATCTGTCGTCTTCCTCGAATCCCCCCTGTAATAAGAAGGTTTTTTGTGCCAATTGAATTGGTAAAAATGATTTCACAAAACCATACAGTTCAGCTGAGAGATAGAGAGAGATAGCCAGAGAAGGACAAATGACAGCTGTACAGTAAGTCATGTTAGATTGGCCGAGGGTGTGTGTGAGGGGCACACAAGCGGGTTATTTTTAAAAAAGTGCTGATATCTGGTTGAACAAACCCAGGGTCTGATAAATGATGAGATCAGTTGAAGGTATTTATAGTATAACCAGTCTATGCTCTGGTAGTTACCAATATCTGACATGTATGTTAGGGTTTATAATGATGAGGATCCAGTATAACGTCAGAAGTGATCTTGTGTTGACGAAATTCATCGCTGGATAGGAAATCTATCTGTCATCTTTTATCCACTTAGCTGAGATGTCCCTCTGCTTCTCTTCGGCTTGAAAATGTACATATATGATTATACAGTATATCACCCTCTATATAAAATTCAACATCTGTATGTCTGTCTGCTTTTCACAAGAGAACCACTTTTCTCGAATTTCCTGGAACATTCCGGTTGATTTTGCGACTTTTCTCATTGCACTAAGAATCAGAGTTCGCTTGCGGCACTGATTTATTTGCGCGAATCCGAGAGACGTAACGGGCTGAGGGTAGGGGGGCCGTTCCAGCCTTGGGGTGTTCCTTACCGCCGCTTAACTAGTGAATGAGAGAACTACTTAATGGATTTAGGTCGGGCATTTTTCTAGAATTTGCTTGAACATTCCGGTTGATTTTGTGACTTCTCTCATAGAGCTAAGAATCAAAGTTCACTTGCAGGAGCGATATATATTCACACTAATCTGAAACAAAGGCTGCGGGCCGAGGGGAGGGGGAAGCGTGACGTCAGGAGTGGGGAGCCGGGCAGGGCCCTCGTTACTGTCCTGTTTCACTACTACGCAGGAGAAGCCGGAGGTGACAGCTAGTTATATATACATATATATAATATATATAATAATAATAACAATATATATATTGTAATAAGGCACTATATAGCGCCCGACCCGGCACAGACTGAGGCAGAGGCACGTGCTTGACCACCTGGTCCCAATTGCACTTTCGGGTGGGGCTGAAGACTCATCCAGCTGGGCTGTTGAATCCAGACAGCACCCCCTAGAGACCACCCCAGCTCCCAACCAGGCTGTGGAGGACTCCATCTCCCATGGTGCCCTGTGGGAGGTTGGGGAATCACCGTCGGCCAGGGAGGCTGCCAGGAGGTATTGAGTTGCCCATGGTTGCTCCCCCAGAACATATGCAGCAGGGGCGTTCCGGCTGGGCATGGGACCCGGCCACCCATCACAATATATATATATATATATATATATATATATATATATATACTTAAATGAGAATGAAATGATACCTTTAGATAGATAGATAGATAGATAGATAGATAGATAGATAGATAGATAGATAGATAGATAGATAGATAGATATGAAAGGCACTATAATAATAGATAGATAGATAGATAGATAGATAGATAGATAGATAGATAGATAGATAGATAGATAGATAGATAGATAGATAGATATGAAAGGCCCTATATAATAGATAGATAGATAGATAGATAGATAGATAGATAGATATGAAAGGCACTATATAATAGATAGATAGATAGATAGATAGATAGATAGATAGATAGATAGATAGATAGATAGATATGAAAGGCCCTATATAATAGATAGATAGATAGATAGATAGATAGATAGATAGATAGATAGATAGATAGATAGATAGATAGATAGATAGATAGATATGAAAGGCCCTATATAATAGATAGATAGATAGATAGATAGATAGATAGATAGATAGATAGATAGATAGATAGATAGATAGATAGATAGATAGATAGATAGATAGATATGAAAGGCACTATACAATAGATAGATAGATAGATAGATAGATAGATAGATAGATAGATAGATAGATAGATAGATAGATATGAAAGGCACTATACAATAGACAGACAGATAGATAGATAGATAGATAGATAGATAGATAGATAGATAGATAGATAGATAGATAGATAGATAGATATGAAAGGCCCTATATAATAGATAGATAGATAGATAGATAGATAGATAGATAGATAGATAGATAGATAGATAGATAGATAGATAGATAGATAGATAGATAGATAGATATGAAAGGCCCTATATAATAGATAGATAGATAGATAGATAGATAGATAGATAGATAGATAGATAGATAGATAGATAGATAGATAGATAGATAGATAGATAGATAGATACTTTATTAATCCCAAGGGGAAATTCACAAACAAAGCAAGTTAAATATATATATCTCTTTTTATACAATATTTCTCGTATTTATTTTCCACCATGAGTACAAAGGGATGGTATTGTTTCTAGTCAATTCTGCATTAAGTAACACATCCCAGCGGAGAAAGAGCTCCCTCCTACTGGATCTTCCTTGAACCCCCAACCTGCTCTGACAGTTAGCAGCAGCTCTCCAAGGCAGACACCACCACCTCTAATGTTTGATGGTGATTCTTCCAGAGGGAACGCCATTATAGTCAACGGTGAATCTCCAAGGGGAAGGGTTTTGACAGTCATCAAGGAGTGGGTCTCAAAGACCCTAAGAAGGGCAAAATTGGGTTGTGACTGTAAGAGTTAAATTTGAACCCCGCTCTATGTGTGTACCTGGCATGTGTCTGAGTCTCATATCCTTCTGAGCTTAAGCTTAAAAGCTGACACTGTTATTTTATTATTCACTAGCAAAATACCCGCGCTTCGCAGCGGAGAAGTAGTGTGTTAAAGAGGTTATGTAAACATATATATACATAATCATATATACATATATACACATATCTACATATACATATACATATACACACATACATAAACACACACATATACATATATACATACATACATAGTGCGTAATAACACGGGCTGTGATTGTTATGTGGGAGGGAGATGACAAATCACAGCTTCCCGCTTTCTAATCGGGCCTGTGATTGGTGCTTTGACGGATGCCCAGATCTCACAGTATGTCCCCTTAGGACAGGCGTTAGGCGAGTGTAATTGAATAGCGGTGCTGCAAGTTTAGCTTTACACCTGTTTTTAAGGCTTGTTGACTGAAAGGGGCTTTCATGAAAAAACTTAGGGCTTTGCTACAGGATACACCCTCCACAAGTTAAGCAAGTAAAAATAAAGGTATATATTTCTGTTTTATTTAAACCTTTTAAGTTTGTATGCGGGCGGCATGGTTGCGCAGTGAAAGGTGCCAGTTAGGAGACCTGGGTTTGCTTCCCTGTGTGGAGTTTGAATGTTCTCCCCGTGTCTATCTGGGTTTCCTCCGGGTACTCCGGTTTCCTCCCACAGTCCAAAGACATGCAGGTTAGGTGCATTGGCGATTCTAAATTGTCCCTGGTGTGTGGGTGTGTGCGGGTGTGTGCGCCCTGAGGTGGGCTGGCACCTTGCCCGGGGTTTGTTTCCTGCCTTGTGCCCTGTGTTGGCAGGGATTGGCTCCTGTATTTAGGATATAGCGGGTTGGATATTGGATGGATGGACATTTGTATGCATAGCCCCATTTGCCTGTTTTTGTTTTCTTTCTTTCTTCAGTAATATTTCAGTAAACCCGGAGCTTGTCAGTTCAAATCCTGGTACTGACACCACTGTGTGACCCTGAAGAAGTCACTTCACCTGCCTGTGCTGCAAAAAACAAAAGTAATGTAACAAATTGTACCTCAGATGTTGCAAGTTGCTGGAATAAAGGCATAAGTAAAATAGATAAATATGTATTATACACATAGGAACTATTCATTTATTTTCAGTTAAGTCATCTGCAGCAAACCTTTATAAATGAGGGATTCTCCTTTTTAGATAGTGCAAACTGTTTCTTCTTCATTGAGGTTTTCTCTTGGAGAGCTTGTTTCATTTCATTGAAAATTAAAGCAGCAGCTGCCAAAATATGTAGCTTTCTTATTAATTTTTCAACATTGTGTAAAATAACTTTATAAAGTAACATAAAAGGTTTAAATGACCATTATGCGTAGAATTTCGAAATGAAACCTGCCTAACTTTTGTAAGTAAGCTGTAAGGAATGAGCCTGCCAAATGTCAGCCTTCTACCTACATCACTAATTCTCCAACTTACATTTACATTTACATTTACATCATTTAGCAGACGCTCTTATCCAGAGCGACTTACAACAGTGTTTGTTAGTTTTTTTCGCATACCCCTTGGAGTCAGAGCGCAGGGTCAGCCATTGTACAGCGCCCCCTGGAGCAATTACAGGTTAAGGGCCTTGCTCAAGGGCCCAGCAGAGTAGGATCTCTTTTGGCACTGACGGGGATTCGAACCGACAACCTTCGGGATACTAGCACAGATCCTTAGCCTCAGAGCCACCACTCCGCCCACTTCCCGTGGGTTAGGGTTAGTTTTAGGCAGGTGTGAAAAAATGCTGTAAACAAAGAATGCTTTCAGAAATATAAATAATGATTGTTTATTGTTATCAGTTTACAAAATGCAAAGTGAGCGAACAAAAGAAAAATCTAAATCAAATCAATATTTGGTGTTCCTACCTTTTGCCTTCAAACCAGCATCAATTCTTATAGGTCCACTTGCACAAAGTCAGGGATTTTGTAGGATTCTAGTCAGGTGTCTGATCAACCAATTCTACCAAACAGGTGCTAATGATCATCAATGTCACACGTAGGTTGAAACACAGTCATTAACTGAAACAGAAACAGCTTCAAACTGGGTGAGGAACAGCCAAACTCTGCTACCAAGGTGAG
Organism: Erpetoichthys calabaricus; assembly: GCF_900747795.2. Taxonomy (NCBI): domain Eukaryota; kingdom Metazoa; phylum Chordata; class Cladistia; order Polypteriformes; family Polypteridae; genus Erpetoichthys; species Erpetoichthys calabaricus. Next base: position 7,023,806 of record NC_041401.2, on the reverse strand, counting down.
GTTGTGGAAGACAGTTTCATGTCATGGCGAGATTGAGCACAGCAACAAGACACAAGGTAGTTCTACTGCATCAGCAAGGTCTCTCCCAGACAAAGATCTCAAAGCAGACTGGGGTTTCAAGATGTGCTGTTCAAGCTCTTTTGAAGAAGCACAAAGAAACGGGCAACGTTGAGGATCGTAGACGCAGTGGTCGGCCAAGGAAACTTAGTGCAGCAGATGAAAGACACGTCAAGCTTATTACCCTTTGAAATCAGAAGATGTCCAGCAGTGCCATCAGCTCAGAACTGGCAGAAACCAGTGGGACCCAGGTACACCCATCTACTGTCTGGAGAAGTCTGGCCAGAAGTGGTCTTCATGGAAGAGTTGCGGCCAAAAAGCCATACCTCCGACGTGGAAACAAGGCCAAGCGACTCAAGTATGCATGAAAACATAGCAACTGGGGTGCAGAAAAATGGCAGCAGGTGCTCTGGACTGATGAGTCAAAATTTGAAATATTTGGCTGTAGCAGAAGGCAGTTTGTTTGTCGAAGGGCTGGAGAGAAATACAATAATGAGTGTCTGCAGGCAACAGTGAAGCATGGTGGGGGTTCCTTGAACGTCTGGGGCTGCATTTCTGCAAATGGAGTTGGAGATTTGGTCAGGATTAATGGTGTTCTCAATGCTGAGAAATACAGGCAGATACTTATCCATCATGCAATACCATCAGGGAGGCGTATGATTGGCCTCAAATTTATTCTGCAGCAGGACAACGACCCCAAACATACAGCCAAAGTCATTAAGAACTATCTTCAGCGTAAAGAAGAACAAGAAGTCCTGGAAGTGATGGTATGGCCCCCACAGAGCCCTGATCTCAACATCATTGAGTGTGTCTGGGATTACATGAAGAGTCAGAAGGATGTGAGGAAGCCTACATCCACAGAAGATCTGGGGTTAGTTCTCCAAGATGTTTGGAACAACCTACCAGCCGAGTTCCTTCAAAAACTGTATGCAAGTGTACTTAGAAGAACTGATGCTGTTTTGAAGGCAAAGGGTGGTCACACCAAATATTAATTTGATTTAGATTTCTCTTTTGTTCATTCACTGCATTTTGTTGATTGATGAAAATAAATGATTAACACTTCCATTTTTGAAAGCTTTCTTTGTTTACAGCATTTTTTCACACCTCCCTAAAACTTTTGCACAGTACTGTATGTATGTACTAGTAATAAGATGTCAGGGCTGAAAGGGTTAAGGATTTAGTTATTTTTACTATTTTTGTTGATAAATGCTCATTTATGAAGATTCTGGTGGGATTTAATAATTATTTGCATTTATATTGCGCTTTTCTCACTATTCAAAGCGCTCAGCAATTCCAGATTAAGGGCTTTGCTCAAGGGCCCAACAGAGCAGAGTCCCCATTGGCATTTACGGGATTCGAACCTGCAACCTTCCGACTGTCAGTGCAGATCCCTAGCCTTGTCTCTTCAGCTGGTAGAGGTGAGATGGCGGAGTACTTTACGGGTGTCTTGTGTACCAGTCGGTGTTTAATGTGGACAAAAATCACTGAGAGAGAGCAGATGAAGGAGGGCAGGTGACATCAGTGTCATAGAGCAGTGTCACCTCCGGTCTCAGCCCTGGCATATCAAGGTCAGCCTGGCACATACCCCATCGACTTGAAGTGAAGAGCTCTAATTGGAGTGCATTGCCCCTGCCCCCCCTTCCACCCCACACTTCTAAAAGACCGACATGGCATCTAATTGTGACAGCGGTGACTGATGCTTGCTAAATTCAATATGCAGGCAGATGCATGGGGGGGGGGGGGGGGGCAATTAAAAACGATTTCCGCTGTGTTGTTTTGTAGTCTAACAAAAGGGCTGCCAGCATACAGCCCTGGCACAGAGATGCTCTTCTTTGCCAGGTGGATTGTGCTGTGTGGTTGGCCCCCTTGTTTCATTTTTTTTTTTTTTATTGGTGGGGGGGGCGGGTAAACAAAGGCTTTCAATTATTGCCTCACAGTGCAGCACTTTCTCATTCGGCTTTTCATTTGCATTTGAGTGTAAAGTTGAAAAGCACAAATCTGAGCTACTGACACTCAAAACACACTGTCAGTAGGAGACAGAGATCGAAAAAACCCCATGATATAGCGCCTTTCAGGGTCTGCCCCATTGAGGGGTGAATAACACAATGAACCGTGGGGGGGGGGGGGCTGGGGGGTCAGGTGCCAGATTTGAAATTTGACTACCTTGGGATTTCACCTAAACAGGCACTTCCCGTACAAGTCAAGTCAAGTTGGGGAGCAGGCAGCGGTGCAGCGCACCCTCCACACGACGAAAACAGCTCGGGATCCTGGTTGGCAACCCCCCCGGGCAGACACATGGTCCAGTCCCACCCTCCAGAAATGACCCTCTATCTGCCGCAGCCAGGTGTTACATGGGTGACCTCTTGTCCTGGTCTAGCCACTCGGGTCCTCAACAATGAGGGTCCGGTGAGCCTGATCACCCTCGGAGAATCGCGCCACGTGGCCATAGTGCCGTAACTGACGCTCCCTCACAATGTAGGTCATGCGCCTCATTTGGGACCCCATGAGCAACACAAAGTCAAACCAACGGCACCCAAGGACCCTCTGAAGAGATACAGCACTGAAGGAGTCCAGTCTTCATCTCAGGTCAATGGATAGCGGCCATGACTCACAAACAGGAACCTCCAGGACTCTAAAGACTTGGACCTTCGTTATTTTGTAGAGACATGAGGAGCGCCACACACCCCTTTCGGGTAACCTCATGAAACCAAGGACTCTGAACAAACACAGTACTGAAGGAGTCCAGTCTTCATCTCGGGTCACTGGGTAGCGTCCATGTCTCGCAACCATATAGCAAGGCAAGAAGCACCAGGACTCTAAAGACTTGGACCTTCATTCTTTTGCAGAGACAGCAGGAGCACCACACACCCCTTTCAAGTGACCTCATGATACCCCCCCCCCCCCCCAAGGACTCTGAACAAACAAAGTACTGAAGGAGTCCAGTCTTCATCTCAGGTTGCTGGATAACGTCCATGTCTTGCAACCATATAGCAAGGCAAGAAGCACCAGGACTCTAAAGACTTGGACCTTTGTTCTTTTGCAGAGATATCAGGAATGTCACACACCCCTTTCCAGCGACCTCATGACCACCCCTTCTACTGACTTCATATGAAGACATGAATGTCACTGCCGAGGTAAGTAAACCTCTCAATGATGAGGTCGACGCTCTCTCCGCAGACAGACACACTGCTGATGGCCGTGCCCAAGAGGTCATTAATGGCCTGGATGTTGGTTTTTATCAGGACAATCGCAAGCCCAGACACTCAGTCTCTTGAGACCCCCAATCAGGGCGGTACCCAAGGATTCTCCAAAGAGACACAGTAGTGAAGTAGTCGGGTCTTCATCTCCGGTCACTGGTATGCCTCCATGTCTTGCAACAGGAAGCACCAGGACTCTAAAGACTTGGACCTTCGTCCTTTTGCATTGATATCAGGAGCGCCACACACCCCTTTCCAGTGACCTCATGACCCCCCCCCCCCCCAAGGACTCTGAACAAACACAATAGAGAAGGATTCCAGTCTTCATCCCTGGTCACTGGTATGACTCCATGACTCACAAACAGGAATCACCAGGGGCCTCATGCATAACGCCGTGCGTAGAACTCACACCATAACATGGCGTAATCACAAAGCGGGAATGTGCATACGCGCAGAAAAATCCAGATGCAGGAATCTGTGCGTACGCAAACTTTCACGTTCTTCCACTACATAAATCCCAATCAGCGTGAAAAGTAACGCACGTCCACGCGCCTTCTGTCCCGCCCCAACTCCTCCCAGAATTACGCCTCTTTGAATATGCAAATCAATATAATTAGCCTTCTGTGAAAAGACAATGGGAAAAGCACAGGGGAAAATATAAGAATTTCAGCGAATACCAAGTGGAGGCAAAGGAGAAACGTACTATTTGTTGGTTTAAATAGTGGTATAATCAACAAAAGGAAGCTGATCGAGTGACAGAGTGTCGGAGAAACTCGAAAGCTCAAGTTCACAAAGTCGCACAGTGCCCGAAATAAATAAGAAATCACATATCAAAGTTGGCGTGAAAAGGCGAGTCGTAGCCCACCGTCTGAGTGTCATATGAAAGCTTATTAGGGTACAGAGAAAAAAATAGGCACACAGTGGGACAAAAAGCATGAAATGTCAACTTTAATCTCGAAAATTTCCACTTTAATCACGTAGTTTATTTTGCCATTAAAGTAGAACATCATAAACTTCATCTTAAAATCGTTTATTTTACTAGTTTCTCAAGTAGCACCTTTGTTCTGTATTTGATCTTCTATGTGCTCTGTGTGTGTGAATCACTACGTGCTTCCGTTCTTTCTCTTTCTCCGACAGGACACAGAATCCATTACATTCGTGATATGACAGCTCTCTGAATAATTAAAATACTGAGATGTATACGTGATATCTTTTTCATGATGACAGGAATGAAAGCATGTTATTAAAAATGGGAACACGGTGGCGCAGTGATTGTTCATATCTCACGCAAGAGGCTTGCTGCGCCATGCGCGACCTTCAATGAAATAATTTATCACAGCAGTACTGTCTCTTTCAAACGTACTAACCTCCAATTCCTGTCCTTACTTTTCTTTCTCCAAATACCCAATCACCACACAATCAGCTCTGTAATAGACGTGAAGCCATCTGTAAGCTTAGAACGCCGATTCTTCAAAACTTTTAAGGAACATTGAAATATCTTCGTAGTACGTGTTTAATTATTATATCCATCTATCCTTCCAGTGTCGCGTCAGCACCAGCAATAATACAGCACAATGCAGGAACAATCCCTGAACTAGCTAGCGCTGCGGCACCGTGTCCTCATATGTTTAATTATTAACAATACAGGTTATTTAAATAAAGTTAAAGTTTTATCTGTATACTATAAGCAACATATTTTGCTGCATTTCATCTTAAAAATGATATCATCATCATACGCGCTTTATAAAGTAGTGCAGGTTGTGCAATATTATAACTGTAGTGTAAGTTTACAGTGAGGTGATTGTACTTATAAGTACAAACAGTTCTACAAGGAGCACTTGATGGACTGATTGAGTGCGTTTATAGTTCTTGGGATGAAACTGTTTGTGAAACGCGAGGTCCGTACTGGGAAGTCTCTGAAGCGTTTTGCCGTGGCTGAGGTAGTGTGTGCTTGAAACTGTATACCGATAATTCTCTTTCTGATCAGCTGCTGCTGTGATTCCACACTCAGATACAGTGATATAAATACTCCGAGTGGTGCAGTGAGAGTAATATGGAAAAAGATGATCTGCTGTGGCAACCCTTAACGGGAGCAGCTGAAAGAAGAAGAAGATGCAGTGAGCGTAACAACGCTAAAGCAGTTCTGGTATTTGGAATACTATGGCTATTCCCTGGACCATTATATTTCTACAGGTTAATTACAATCAGATGCATTACACTAATAAACAATATGCAGTTAGTTTCAGTGTATTTATAAAGCCGCGTCAGGAATGTGGGTCTAAGAAAGAAAGGGTGACCACACAGGAACAGTAGCACTGCTTTGACGCTGGGTGCCACCAGTCTGCAAAACCAAGCGGAGAAATTGCGTATGCCAGGGTATGAGGTACCGTGGAAATGTGCGTGGAAAGGTTTTATACATCGCGATTTGAGCGTGGAAACGTTCGTACGCAACATTTCTGTGCGTACGCACCGTTTATACATGAGGCCCCAGGACTCTAAAGACTTGGACCGTCGTCCTTTTTCAGAGATATCAGGAGCGTCACACACCCCTTTCCAGCGACCTCATGACCCCCCCATGCTCCCCCAATCCGTCTACTGACTTCATAGGAAAAGTCACCAGAGTTACATGAATGTCACTGCCTTGGTCAGTAAACCTCTCAACTTGTGGTACAGGCTCTGAAAATGTGCCAGTTGCGTAAAACTGTAGCCATCCATGATTCTACTACACGGACATGAACAGAAACATGGGGTCATTTAAGGGGTGGGATGATTTGGTCACAGAGTTTCTAACCATTTGCCCTTTTTGTGCCCTCTGGAAAAAACAGGAAGATACACCCCTGACTCCACCCCTAGACCCGCCCAAACCAGCAGCATGACTTAAAAAGCCAGCAAAACCATCAGGGAGTGGCAGAGCAGACGGTTCATGCCACAAACACTCTCCCCAGCTGCCACCTTAGCCTCGTGGCTAATAAATGAGGGGACCACCTGGTACCCCAGTGCTTTATGTTTGTTGTATATCTTTATATTTTACAACATGCAAACATCACATGGTCTCAGGTTGCTTTGCATGCCACTAAACTTACTGTCAAATGGTGCCTGCTAGGTATTGGCATCAGGGTTCTACATGACACTTGGCATCATTTATGCAGTGTCTTGAATAAAGCATTTATGCCCGATGGAAGTTTTCACAATTAATTTTTCTACAACATTAATGACATGTACAGCGGATTTATCCATTTAAAATAAAAGCTGCAACACAGTAAAGTGGGCAGGAATCCACTGAACGTGTTTCCTAAAGCCTTTCCACAATAAAGCATTAGGGGCAGCCAGAAGAAGACGACAAACTGTTCAGTTAGTAAAGAGCTCGTCTGACGGGGTTTCTCCTGTCCTCCTTGTCTCGTATTTTTGCTTTGTTTTATTTTCCATCCATCCATTATCCATCCATTTTCCAACCCGCTGAATCCGAACACAGGGACACAGGGGTCTGCTGGAGCCAGTCCCAGCCAACACAGGGTGCAAGGCAGGAAACAAACCCTGGGCAGGACGCCAGCCCACTGCAATTTGTTTAATTTTAATTTTTTTTTTCTTTGCGCCCTCCCCCACCATAACCTATCGTCTAAGGAGGAGGAACAAAAGCTTTCGGTTTCGTCAAAAATTGAGATTTCGATTTCAACGGATCTCAACGTTTTAGGGTCCCCTGATACTGAGATACATTGATATCTCAATGACTGCGGTGGGTTGGCGCCCTGCCCGGGATTGGTTCCTGCCTTGCACCCTGTGTTGGCTGGGATTGGATCCAGCAGACCCCCGTGACCCTGTGTTCAGATTCAGCGGGTTGGAAAATGGATGGATGGAGATCTCAATGATGGGGGGGTGTCAGGGACGTGTAGTCAGGTTAGGCCTCACCTGTCATCACAGTGGTAGTGCTGCTGCTTTGCAGTAAGGAGACTGTGGAAGATTGTGGGTTCGTTTCCCGGTTCCTCCCAGTGTGGATAGCGCTTTGAGTACTGAGAAAAGCGCTATATAAATGTAATGAATTATTATTATTATTCCATATAACCATTCATAGAGATTTCAATGTTTTCGATATCAGGGGACCTTAAAACGGTGAGATCCATCGAAAAACCGGAGATCGAATTTTTTGATGAATCTAAAGCTTTCGCTCCTCCCCCTTAGATGATAGGTTATGGTGGGGGAGGGCACAAAAGGGAAGAACAGACCCTTGAGGGACTCTACCAATGACGGCACTCCATGTGAAGCAGAGGTGTCCAGCTCCGGTCCTGGTGGTCCGCAGTGGCTGCAGCTTTTCATTCTAACCATCTTCTTAATTGGTGAGCCATTTTTGCTGCTGATGAACTTGTTCTGCCTTAATTTTAATTGATGTGACTTAGACCCCTTAGTGCGGGGTGTCCAACTCCAGTCCTGGTGGTCCGCAGTGGCTTCAGGTTTTTATTCTAACCATCTTCTTAATTGGTGGGCCATTTTTTCCGCTAATTAACTTCTTTTGCTTTCGTTTTAATTGACGTGACTCGGACCTCTTAGTGTGGGGTGTCCAACTCCAGTCCTGGTGGTCCGCAGTGGCTGCAGGTTTTCATTCTAACCATCTTCTTAATTGGTTGGCCATTTTTTATGGTAATTAACTTCTTTTGCTTTAATTTTAATTGAAGTGACTCAGACCCCTTAGTTCAGGGGTGTCCAACCCCGGTCCTGGTGGTCTGCAGTGGCTGCAGGTTTTCATTCTAACCACCTTCTTAATTGGTGGGCCATTTTTTGCTGCTGATTAACTTGTTCTGCCTTAATTTTAATTGATGTGACTCAGACCCCTTAGTGCGGGGTGTCCAACTCCAGTCCTGGTGGTCCGCAGTGGCTGCAGGTTTTCATTCTAACCATCTTATTAATTGGTGGGCCATTTTTTTCCGCTAATTAACTTCTTTTGCTTTTGTTTTAATTGACGTGACTCGGACCTCTTAGTGTGGGGTGTCCAACTCCAGTCCTGGTGGTCCGCAGTGGCTGCAGGTTTTCATTCTAACCATCTTCTTAATTGGTGAGCCATTTTTGCTGCTGATGAACTTGTTCTGCCTTAATTTTAATTGATGTGACTTAGACCCCTTAGTGCGGGGTGTCCAACTCCAGTCCTGGTGGTCCGCAGTGGCTGCAGGTTTTCATTCTAACCATCTTCTTAATTGGTGGACCATTTTTTCTGCTAATTAACTTCTTTTGCTTCAGTTTTAATTGTTGTGACTTAGACCCTTTACTGTGGGCTGTTCAACTCCAGTCTTGGTTGTCCACAGTGGCTGCAGGTTTTCATTCTAACCATCTTCTTAATTGGTGGACCATTTTTTCTGCTAATTAACTTCTTTTGCTTTAATTTTAATTGACATGACTCAGACCCCTTAGTTCAGGGGTGTCCAACCCCGGTCCTGGTGGTCTGCAGTGGCTGCAGGTTTTCATTCTAACCATCTTCTTAATTGGTGAGCCATTTTTGCTGCTGATGAACTTTCTCTGCCTTCATTTTAATTGACGTGACTCAGACCCCTTAGTTGTTTCTTTTCTCCTCAATGAGCAGCCAAACAATAATGAGACACAAAACAAGCCACCACACGACCAGCTGACCTGAAAATAAAGAAAGGTGAAGGTCTCGGTCATGTTGGTCTGCCCAGGTCACCAAAACATCTTGACGGTGGTCTTAGAAGAAACAGGTAAACAGCAGTGTGCTGTGGCAGAAACAAGCGCAGCAACAAGTCCTGATATTCAATAATGGCTTTAATTAACAGCAAGAATTGGCTTCTCATTAAGAAACTGGTTGGACTGAAATTAGTTGGAGTTTGACATTCCAGTTTAGCTAGTTGGCTCGTTTCACGTCTCATTTCTGTTTGGCTGCCATTTAATGAAGAAGCGAATCAATCCTTAAAAACAGAGCTATTAAAATGAAGAGAAAAGGAGTTAATTAACAGTGAAAACTGTTCATGGATTAGAAAAAGGGTCAGAATGAAAATCTGCAGCCCCTGCGGCCCTCCAGCACTGGATTTGGGGACCCCTGATGTAGGGCATTGTCTCCTCTTATCATTACTCTTTGGTACCAAAATGTTTTCATGGAGAATAAAGATAAAAAGGGGCAGCACGGTGGCGCAGTGGGTAGCGCTGCTGCCTCGCAGTAAGGAGACCTCGGTTCGCTTCCCGGGTCCTCCCTGCGCGGAGTTTGCATGTTCTCCCCGTGTCTGTCTGGGTTTCCTCCCACAGTCCTAAGACATGCTGGTTAGGTGGATTGGCGATTCTAAATTGGCCCTGGTGTGTGCTTGGTGTGTTTGTGTGTGTCCTGTGGTGGGTTGGCACCCTGCCTGCCTTGTGCCCTGTGTTGGCTGGGATTGGCTCCAGCAGACCCCCGTGACCCTGTGTTCGGATTCAGCGGGTTGGAAAATGGATGGATGGATGGATAAAGATAAAAAGTGTTATGATGCAAAATAAGCCAATGGTGACCAGTGCTGCAAATTGGCAAAAAAATATGAAAGCCATCAATAGGAACAGGAAAACACACAGGGTGAGTGACATACAGTGTGACACTGAAATCGTTTGAATGAATGGGACAATGGAGCTCAGGTTGGACTCCAGTTAGAGATGCCGGACCCATGGTTACCAGTCTCTGTTCGTCACAATTAACGTCTTGTATGTTATCTCATCAGCGTGTCCATTGTAAAAGTTTAATGTTGACGCTACCCTTTGGGCGGACCCCCACCAACGGACCACCGCCTGAGCCACTCCTTTTTCAAGATTACAAATATTTTTTTTTTTTGGTCCCACTGGACCCCCCTGCACTATGTAGGGAGGTGCAGCTTTGAATCCAATAATGGGGGGCTCAGCATCCCCTGAGCAGACTTTGCTCATCACTGCCTTGGGTGGGTCGCTCCTTCTTATTTGCATCCTCAAAGATCAATGCTGGTTAATAATGGATGGTTGTGAGTGTCATTTATCATAATTGATGAGATTATCATTTCAGGAACACAAAAGGTCCTGGCTGTTTCTCAGCAGGAGAGCAATTCTGTCCCATGGGGCCTGAAGGCTGCCCCACTCCATGGGCTCCATTACAACAATGCTAATTAGCCTGGCAGAAGCTAATTTAGGACCAGTGGAGTTGGCGCTGACACCACTATAGGCCACCATGTCACAAGAGCACTTAAGCCATGGCTGAGTTTGTTTGAAATGACAGAGCTAATTAATTATGAGTTTGTCTCAAGCTGTTAAAGGTGTAACAGACTGGCACCAGTGCCAGCTGTACCAACCAGTGGTCCAAACATAGGCAAATACATATAAGACGGAGGAAGATGCATTAATATAACCTGAAGAGGAATGTGAAGCTCCCCATGCCACTGGAATACAGGGTCATTTCAACCATGTGAAAGGCACTATAATAATATGTGATGGAACCAAGGGGCATTAGCAAGCCCCAAACCCGAGTCCCGGGCTCAAATAATGGAAGGTTTATTTATCAAATTCTTCCACAAAGTAACACAAGCACAAATACACAGGTTCTCTCTCCACAATACCTCTCTTCCTCTTCTCACCACTCCAACTGAGTGTTGCTCCGCATCCTCCCAGCTCCGACTCGCCTGGATAAGGGAGTGTGGTCCCTTTTATTACAGTACGTCCGGTGCCAGGGCGATTGCCCAATGAAAGTACTCCTGGTTCACATGGAAGTCCCATAAATTGGGGAGCACATCTCCCTACAGAACCCCCTTGTGGTACCCATGGTCCCCAGCAGAGCTGTATTGCTAAACTACATCTCCCAGCATTCCCTGCTGGTTCCCGAATGGGTGCCATCATGGAGGGCTGCTGCCATCTAGCGTCTGGGGGGAATAGAAAGTCCTCAGTGACCTCTTCAACTTCTGGTGGGCTGTCTGTCCATCTATACTGAGTCATCTCTTTCGGGTCTGTCCCCGTTCTCTTCCCTGGCTGAGATGCCTGTCTGCCTTCCAGGAGCCACCCATCCTGGTAAGGTGCCATCCCATCTCCTGGCTGCAATGCCAGTCCAGCCCATGTGGTATCTACAAATAATAATATATTTGATTTTGTAGAGCGCCTTTCCCATGCTCAGTATAAAATTAATTATAATACAGGCAGCACCGCTTAGATACAGAGAGTATCTCAAGGCAGAGTAAGAAGGGCAAAGTGACTAGAAATGACACCAATGGCCTAAAGCAGCGATTGTGTGAGCACCATCTGGTGGAAACAAGTGGTACTGCAGCTTTTTTAAAAAAAGTGGGATAGTCTGAGGATTTTTTTATGGGAGCTGAGAGAGGACAAGCTCTTAGAAAAGAGATAATCAACAATTTCGGAAATGTCTGTTATCACACAATGAGAGCAGCAACAAGCCATGGAATTAAAGAACGAGTTTAATTAACAACAAGAATCAGAGACGGATTAAGGAACTGCTTGGAGTGAAATTGGTTGGAGTTTGAGGCCCTGACTGATTTGGTCTTCTGTGGGCTCCCTCACTTCACGTTTCATTTCTGTTTATGGATAGGAATGAAGCAATTCAGAGGAACGATGAAGAAATTTAGGGTAACAAGTCAATTAAAATGAATTCAAAAGAAGTTAATTAGCAGCAATAACAGGTCCCCAATTAAGAAAAGGGCTAGAATGAAAACCTGCAGCCACCGTGGGCCCTCCAGGACCAGAGTTGGCGACCCCTGTTTTAGATGCTCAATGGCAAACTTGTTCTGATGTTCTTTTTGGGTTTCCTGGCACACTTCACACACACAGAGTTAGATTCATTCTTACAGTGTCAAAGTAACCCATAAAAGAAAATATGTATGGAAATTGTGGACCCCCTCCTATACACACTTGAAGTGTATGTGGTGTGCATGCAGGTCAGATGTGTGCATTTTGTGCACCAACTCTTTCAAGAGTTACCTGCGAATCTCAAGATGAATCTGTGTGGTTCTTGGAGTCTTCTTTTAGTATCAAATGGTCCGCTCTTGGCCTGAATTTGCTGGACCAGCCAGTCCTGGACATCTCATTTGAAATCAACGCCATTTGAGGATGATGTTTTTTACAGTGCAAGGCCTGATTTCAAATAATTTGGAGATCTTTAGAAATCCTTTGCCGTGAACCCTTAGGCATCCACAACCTTCTTTCTGAGGACCTTGGCATGATGATGCCACACACACACACATCAATAGACAAAGAAGACATCCAGACCCTCAATCCCTGTGGTTCAAATAAGACAGTCAGGTCCACATACAGATGCCCTAAGGAGGTTCTAATCATTGGTACCTCATGTGGAACACCTGACTCTAATTGGGTGGATTTGAAATGATGACAAATGGAAGAGCCACGTGGCATATCAATCTGTGTTTTGAGAAGGAACACACCACGTCAGTTCAAGTAAATCGCCTTTATCTGTAGGCCCAGTCTGCCTGAAGACCTAACGTCCACCTGTTCAAATACGTGGACGATGTCAACAGTTTCCAGAGGGGGTACTTACTTTTACACAAGACTGTTAAATAAGATGTTTGGTCTGGTGGATTCATCTGCTTTGGTATTGGATGGATGGAGGTTGATGACAACTTGCTCAGCTTGTTTGGATGTTACCACTCCTCTACGGTTACATCAAGGGGGCTGCACACTACTTCAAAAGCCCCTCACAGTCCAGACGGACATGAGAGGGTCCCAAGGTCGTCATGTCGCTTGCTTTAACCCCTAATGCGGCGGTTCTCAATCTGTGGGGTGCGAATGTTGCCATATGTGGCGTAATTTCGCTATTCGTAGGGAAATTTTAAACTTGCCGGTGTATCAGCAGCAAAAAATATAGGAATTCATTTCATTAGGGCTTCAAAAAAACATTAGGGGGGCGCGATTAAAACTGTTATGAAAACTCGGGTCGCAGATACTTCAAGGTTGAGAAACGCTGATCTAATGTTTGGGTTGCTAGGTGGTGATGCAGCCGTGTAGACTTCAAGCTGGAGTTGCTCGTTTCTAAGTGAGCTGCCACGGCGTTTCTTGGAGATGCCGTCGTTTATTGTTTTATTATTTGGAAAAGCCGTCCAATCAATGGCACCTTTGCAGTCCTGATTCACTCTGCTTTGTCTCCCAGAGAGCAGGTGGTGGTGTCCTTAAGTGCTTCTGAGACTGCAAAACTCCATACAACTGAGGGGCGGCCCAGAGTGTCAGAACAGGGTGTGGTGGACGGCCGGGACGCCTGTATAATAGATGGGACAGGGGGGTGAGTGTCTTCAGGGCTTTATCTCCCCCAGGAGGACAGAGGGTAGTATCTCAATGGGTTGCTGTAGCACCACAGATTCCTGCAGGGCATGCTGGGACCTGGGAGTTTGCGCCCAAAGTGTCAGAACAGGGTGTGGTGGATGGCCGGGACGCCTGTGTAATAGATGGGACAGGGGGGTAAGTGTCTTCAGGGCTTTATCTCCCCCAGGAGGACTGAGGGTAGTATCTCAATGGGTTGCTGTAGCACCACGGATTCCCGCAGGGCATGCTGGGACCTGGAAGTTTGCACCCAAAGTGTCAGAACAGGGTGTGGTGGACGGCCGGGATGACATGGGACAGGGGGGATGTGTGTCTTCAGGGCTTTATCTCCCCCAGGAGGACTGAGGGCAGTATCTCAATGGGTTGCTGTAGCACCACAGATTCCCGCAGGGCATGCTGGGACCTGGGAGTTTGCCACAGCCCTGTTGGGTTCTGTGGGTGCCACCAGGGGGTGCTGCAAAGCCTTCACAGGCCTACAATGCTGGGCTTCCACCACACCCGGAAAGTGCTGCCAGAAGAAGATCACCGGACACCCTGTTGGGTTCAATGGGCACCGCCAAGGGGGTACTGCTTAGGGACTGGAATGCCCCACTTTATTAAGGCTTCCACCTCACCCAGAAGTGCTTCAGGACCACGCTAACAGGCCACCGGAGGTAATCCCGGGTAGCCTATAAAGAAGAGCGAGAGAGAGAGAGCGCTGTGTGCTGTGGACTGTGCTTATCGTACTTACAGTACTGCGTCGTATGGGTGGTGTGATGGACCCGGCCGGGACGCCCCGAGAATGAAAGGATGGGGGAAGGCAGCTACTTGTCAACACTGCCTCCCCCAAGACACTAGATGGCAGCTCCCCTGGAGTATAGCGGTGCCCCCGGATTCAGACGGGGCATCCTGGGAGTTGGAGTTCGGTTTCTCAGCCCTGTAGGGTGCCATAGGTGCCGTTAGGGGGTGCTGTGAAAGGACCTGGGAGTCATACTTTCCTTAAAGCCCGGAAGTACTAAGGGATCATGCGGGCGGGAGCCCCGAAGTACTTCCGGGCTGACTAAAGAACTTGAGATCTTCATCTGACCTGGAATAGCTGGCAAGTCATGTGGGAGGAAGAACAGAAGCACTTCTGGGTCGGGCACTATTTAAAAGATGGCTGAAGACCCAGCAGGGGAGCCGGAGTCGGGAGGTGGTGGGCAGAGCTTGCTGGGAGGTGTGGAGGAGAGAATTGAGAATATTATTGTGCCTATTTAATTGTCTGTTGGTGGCTGTGGTGCTTGGAGAGCACTATTTAGAGAAAAGAAGAAAATCAATTACTTCTTGATGTTGTTAACCTGTGTTCTGCGTCTGTTAGGGTTAAAAAGGGGCAACAGTGACCCCTAGTGTCCTCACATTTACAGTAGGCAAGGAGGCAAAAGCGTTTCCCACAGCCGAATACACGTGTGTTGTGCTGAACTTGTGGTGTCGGGTGTTTGGGGAGCTGTGCGCCCCCTGGTGGTCCACAAGGAGGTACATCTAGCTGGGGCAATGAACATTCCACACCTTTTTCTCGTTCAACTCGAGTCCAGTGCATCTAAGCTCACGAAATTTAGAGCAGACGTTTGGTATGAACTCAATGCAATGACTCAGCCAAAGAAATCGTAACGTTCCAATCCATTAATGTGGAATGACATGGGAAAAAAATATTGAAGACAGTAAGAGAAAGCACTAAAGCAGCAGATTCCACCGATGAGTTTGTCACAAGCCGTCTACTGAAGCAAATGGCCTGCTAGTAGTTTGGGACTGACGGGGACTGAGGATACAATAAGAGAGGCAGATGTAGAAAAAGAGGAGGAGAGCAGTTGGCAGCCTGCGCTGGTACAACACACGACGAAATTAGGACCCGAGTGCAGCCGTGCAACAGGTCACCCCTCAGCACCACCCTAGTTCAGATGGAACAATGTGAGTTTTTTTTTACAATCCCACCAGCAACCTCCATGATTTCCCTTGCAAGTTGGAGGTCCTGCTGGATGTGGGTTTAGCGTCATTCCCAGGATGGAGCAATCACAGCTTAAGGGTCTTGCTTGAGGGCCCAACGGAAGGGAATCAATTCTGCCATTTGAAACGGCAACCTTCTGATTGCCAATGCAGATCCCCTATCCTCAGGGCCACCACTCTGCCCATATTGCTTTTTATTATAATGATAATAATAATAGTAAGTTTTATTTATGTAGCGCCTTTCATGCACTCAAGAGGTTAGGAGCAGGCGCTGATACGGCGCATTGCCGCACCCACCATGTGACAAACCAACTTAGGAACCCAGATAAGTGAAGCCATGTGGCGGGTGACACCTCAGCACCACACCAATTCAGATGGAGTGGAACCAGTGGGAAGTTTTTAATGGTGGCTGGAGTGCCAATTCTGCCACCAACCCCAGGTCTTTCCCTGCAGGGCCTACATGTAGGGCTGGGTGCAGATTAACGTCATACCCAGGATGGAGCAACCTGCAGGTTAAGGGCCCAATGGAGTGGAGTTACTTCTGGCTTTTACAGGATTTGAACTGGTAACCAATGCAAATCCCGAGCCTCAGAGCCACCGCTCATACACTCAATGACACTTTACAATTCAACAAAACACATTGACAAGACAGTACAAAAACAACAACATTGATTTCTATAGCACATTTTCATACAAATGATGCTTTACATGACCTGACAAAATATATATCCAACCCGCTATATCCGAACTACAGGGTCACGGGGGTCTGCTGGAGCCAATCCCAGCCAACACAGGGCACAAGGCAGGAAACAAACCCCAGGCAGGGCGCCAGCCCACTGCAGGGCACACACACACCCTTACACCCACTAGGGACAATTTAGAATCGCCAATGGAGTCTGCCCAGTTTTCTGCACCTCCCACCTATTTCTATTCCAGAAGAGACATCGATCAATCTTGGGGAATCAGACAGCATTTCTGTAACATATAAAAATATTTTAAAAGCCCTCCCTTTTAAAGATCCGAGAGGACAGTGGGAAAAGGATCTTTCATTCAACATCTCAGAAACGGAGTGGAAGGTAGCCATGCACAGAACACACTCCAGCTCCATATGCGCAAAGCATACAATTATTCAATTTAAAATTACATTTCGAGTGCGTCTGTCTCATTTAAAATTGTCCAAAATGTTGCCAGGGCAAGAGCCAACCTGCGAATGTTGCAATTGAGGTCCAGCCTCACTGGGTCACATGTTTTGGGCCTGCACCAAATTAACATCATTCTGGACCAAAAATCTTTAAATGCCTCTCAGACAGCCTCAGTGTCCCAATCCCTCCTGACCCATTAGCAGCTGTGTCTGGTGGGCTCACAGAGGGGCTTAAAGTGGAGAAGAACAAACAGACTGTAATGGCCTTTGCTTCACTATTGGCACTAGGCTTGTCTCGCTCAACTGGAAGAATCCTAACTCTTCTATTCTAAGTCAGCGGGTAATCTCTCTATATATAATCTTCATTTGGATCTTGATCTTTGTTTGTCCGCGAATGAATTAGAAGAAGAAGCACTAGATGGCAGTAGAGAGACAGCTAAAACATACGCATTGCATTAAGAATCTCCTCCAGGCTGATAGTACTGAAGACTGTAGTACAGTAATCCCTCACTTATCGTGGGAGATAGGTTCCAAGGCCGACTGCGATAACTGAATTTCCACGAAGTAGGGACACCATATTTATTTAATTATTTAACGTGTATTTGGACGTTTTTAAACCCTCCCTGTATTGTTTACAACCCACCCTTTACTCTGTTAATAACAGGGACAACTGCTAAACAATATGAAATCGGTAGATAAGTTTACACTTACTGTATAGCGAAGTACACGTAGCTATATATGACGTGATGATGGTGATGAATATGCTGCGCAGTAAAAATGATGACGATGAAGGTGATAGTAAGAGCAAGAGCACGTTAATGCTGAATGAGTGAGATGAGACTTCCTGGTTAATGCAGCACTCCGTCGCTGAGCCAATCAGCAGCACACAGGAACTTAACTGCGTGCTCTGATTGGGTAGCTTCTCAGCCATCCGCCAATAGCATCTCTTGTATGAAATCAACTGGGCAAACCAACTGAGGAAGCAAATACCAGAAGTAAAAAGACCCATTGTCCGCAGAAACCCGCGAAGCAGCGAAAAATCCGCATTATATATTTAGATATGCTTACATATAAAATTCGCGAAGTCGTGAATCCGTGAAAAGTGAACCGCGAAGTAGCGAGGGATTACTGTACTCCAGTCACACCTCAAAACACAGACATTCAAACTAAACAAATTGTTGTGCTTTAAATTAACTAATCTTTATATATAATCTTCATTTGGATCTTGATCTTTGTTTGTCCGCGAATGAATTAGAAGAAGTAGCACTAGATGGCAGTAGAGAGACAGCTAAAACATAGGCATTGCATTAAGAATCTCCTCCAGGCTTATACTACTGAAGACTGTAGTACTCCAGTCACACCTCAAAACACAGACATTCAAACTAAACAAATTGCTGTGCTTTAAATTAACTAATCTTTATATATAATCTTCATTTGGATCTTGATCTTTGTTTGTCCACGAATTCCACGCATGTGTAGACCACCTTCCAGTTTAGTACGTTGTTGTTACTCACGGATGTCAACAATGTGCTGGAATAACGAAAGGGGTGGTGGACAGTGTTACGCTGGTTAGCTCCTGAGGCCTGGTTAGAGAATGAGATTGCCGAAGATAAAAGGTACGTGCCTACGTAACATATGAATGAAAGAAAGACAGTGGGTAAAATGAATGACAACGTAACAGCACGTTCCGGAAATTATTATTGTTACGTTGTAGCCAGCGAGTGCTGCGCGTCTCACAGTTGTACCGTGGCTTGCTCACATGTCAGTGAAGTGATCCTTATTTATGCTTTAAAGAGCCTGGATACCTATGAGTCCCCCTTTTATAACCATTGCTCCGTGTATATTGCCTTACTCTTTGGATTGCCACAAAGCAACCTGCGAGATTGGAGAAAGGTTAAGAAGAGATCGTGAGAGGAAACGACAGCGTCGTGAAAACGAGACGGACTGTGAACGGAGAGAAGCAGAAATGCTCCTCCACCACCACATAATTACTATTCGGACAGTGATTCCGAGTAGGCCGTTCCTATCGCATCAATGTCCAAGGGTTTTCTTTTGTAATTTTGTTTCCCTTATAAAAAATCATAATGCTGTGCGACGAAGGGCCCAGTTCACGACTGGCAGCCGCGTTTAAACAGGGAGCCCTTCACAGACAACTTTAACGTAGTTGGGCGCACATGGCTAGTTGATGTTATATACTATTTGAAATTGGAAAAATTCTCTCTTAGAAGGTCTGTGCAAAACGTTTTTAAAACCTGGCAGGACCTGATCAATAATATTTTAGAATAAGCATTTCAATTTGGGGAAACACTCCTTTCGCTCTTTACTGCTCTCAATTGTTTTACTCAGGCTGCTGGCCTTCCTTGCTTTCTCATGGGTGGGAGTTTGACTTGATTGTATGGAATGTTAATAAATCTCTCTATTATAAAAGAAAATCTTGAGACGAGACTATTTGCCAAGAGATTTTTCAAAGTCCCGCCCTCCTCACCACCATTTCCGGTTAACGGTCCATGCCCGCGGTCCTCTCACCTCTCATTGGCGTGAATGCTTTTGCCAGACACAGTTCATGTGCACTCAGCTCTTATAAATTTTCATGTTTTCCTCACTTTAAGTTCCCAGAAAAAAGAAGACGTATCATGTATTGAAGAATTCCATCAGAAAGGGTTATCAACAGAAGAAATGAGTACTCGGGAAATAATAGCACAGAGAAACGATGAAGTCAAATGAATTAACGTGAAAATTGTCGATCGGTTACACAGCAGATTGTTTAAATGCGTATCAATAGACTCCGCTGAAACAGTTGGTGGTGATGGTGTGGGAGATGAAAACATCAGCTTACAATATCACGAAGAATATCGACAACCATTAACACTGTGCGGTCTTCCACCGGCCGAAATACTGATGACAGAAGGACGTATCGTAATGTTATTGTGTAATTTATGTCTGACTATGCCAAGGGTCCTCAGTCACAGTCCTAGAGGGCCGCAGTGGCTGCAGGTTTTTGTTCTAACCCGGTGTGCTTAATTAGAAAGCAATTCTTGCCAATAATTCAATTTCATGGCTTGTTCGTGCTTTAACTCTGCCATGTCAGGTCATTCTCATATCCTCGATTTTCTTCCCCTTTCTAAGGATCTCATCCAAATGATTTGAAGGCTAAAATGGAGGAGTACTTCTCAGTCCTTCACTTTTTTCTCTTCCCTTCCAAGTATTTAATTAAACCCAATAGTGCACGATAAATACACACAAGTGTAAATGGTAACAAGCTGAATGGAGAAATGCTGGTCTCTTCTGTCATCTGCGTGTTATTGCTAATTAGGAGCAATTAAAAACCGAGAATACAGATGTTTAAGACTAAAATAAGCGATAAGGGTTCAAAATCCTAACGAGCGAGACCACTAAAGTGAAGCGTTGAAGCATGAAGTGAAGTGTTACTTGAGCAATAAGGGCTTCTTATTAAGCAGCTGGGTTGGAACAAAAACCTGCAGCCACTGCGGCCTACCAGGACTGTGATTGAGGACCCCTGGACTATGCAATGAGACAAGATTAGTTGTTTTGAAAATTGGTCAAACAATTCTGACATGTAAAATTTTAACAGGCGACAAGAAAGGTCATGAAGTACATCTAACATCAGACACCAAAGGAGATCTTGAGATGCCATTCGTATTAAAACGTTTACAGTTTCCCGTTAGAATAGCTTTTGCTACGACAATTAACAAATCACAGGGACAAACATTTGAAAAAGTCAGTTTATTTATTAGAGAGAAAGAAACGAAATTCACTCACGGGCCGTTATATGTGGCGTTTTCACAATGAAAGTCCAAACACGGAATCAAAATTCAATGCGATATTCACTAAAAGTTAATTCAAAATATTGTTTTTACTGAAGTTTTACAGTAAGTGTAAGTTTAAAAAGTATTTGCATATTAATGTCAAATCTATCTATCTATCTATCTATCTATCTATCTATCTATCTATCTATCTATCTATCTATCTATCTATCTATCTATCTATCTATCTATCTATCAGTATCAAAATTCAATGTGATTTTGACAAAAAGTTAATTCCAAATATTGTTTTTAATGAAATTTAACAGTAAAAGTGTAAGTTTAAAAAGTATTTGCGTGTTAATTTCAAAGCCAAACAGAATGAAAACGTATAACGCAACATGAAACATAATTTACTTTCAATTTATTACGTTTTACTATTCTTTACTATAAGGGGGCTCCGCCCCCTGCTCGCTTCGCTCGCCTACCTCCGGCGTTGGGTATCCTGAAACACATTAGTCGAGCTCGTTCGTTTTGGAGCCGTGCCCGCTTTGCTTGCGGCATTTCAGACGCGCGTTGTAGGCGCCTGCGTTCATTGATCTTATCTAGGTGGGCTCGTGTTTGTATCTTTGAGCTGTATTGTGTTTGAATTCGGTGTAAAGCGTTAAGCGGTTTGTACAATCCCAAGCAGCACATTATTCCTAACTTCACTCCGCAGTAGTGCCACTCACAATATGGCGGTGACGCCTGCGCCTTCCGTAGTATCATTGTGGACCTGTGGGGCCGCCGTAGCCTCTTCCGTTTGAATCTGGGCTGCAGCGCAGAATCCTCTTTTTTGTATGGCTGTGTCGTTAGTCGTTAGCTATGGGCGCGTTGTTGCTTCATTTCTCATTCACGTCAGTTGAGCTCTTTCGTTTTTGGGCCGTGACTCCTTCGTTCGCGGTGGATACGACTTCGCGTGTGGTTTATGAGACGCGCGCTGTATGCGCCTGCACAGTATGTCTCATGGTCCCATCGCCGTGTACCTGCATCCATGCCATCCGGTTTACCATTCTCGGTTAGTAATATGGATGGTTAATTACTCGCTGTAATGTAAAACAGAGTTCTATTATGCATATGTAACAATTCCCATGAAAATAACAATCTGTTTAAGTTGTACATCTGCTTCCCCATACACAAGCAGCAGATACATGAAGTGGGTAGCACATAGTGCCCGCCCAGGGGTTGGCAAGTGAAGCGAGCAGGGTGTAGAATTCCCTAGTTCAATAAAAGATAAAAAAAAAACTGGCAATGAATGGGGACCCTCCAGCAGGATAACGATCCTAAACATGCCACAAAGGAGACCCTAAAGTGGTTGCAGAGGAAGAACCCTGAGGTGTTGGATGACCCCAGTCAATCACCAGACTTAAACCTGATAGAACATTTGTGGAAGGAACAGAAGATCAAGACTTACCACAAGGCCAGAAGAATACTGGGAGAATGTAATGTGGGCAGATGAGATCAGATTTAAACTTTTGGCCACCATGTTTGGCGGAGAAATGGGTCTGCATAGGACCCTAAAAATGCCAAACCCACAGTGACGTTTGAAGGTGGAAGCCTCATGGTATGGAGCTGTTTGTCTTCTCATCGTGCCAGTGGATTCCAAATTAAAAACTGTCTGTGTAGAAGAATGGGCCAAAATCCCACCTCATCACTGGAGGAGACTTGTTCCTTCATATAGAAAGTCATCTTGAAACTGACACTGCAAACAAAAGCTCCTCCACCAAGTATCACACACATTTCAGTTAGTGGGCTCAAAACCTTTTTCTTTGTTATTCTGCTTTTTTGCAAGTAACTTTTTTTAATAAACTTAGATGATGTTACAATTTCTTTGTCCATTTATTGAATTCCTACTGATATATGGTCTAAATTTCATGTGCATAGCTGCATTTGAAATACATTTCATGAGTAAAATGTTGATGTGTTGAATATTTATTCCCCCACTGTAAATGTGTAGTGCTGTTCCATGGAATGGCCTCTAGGTGGCATTAAAGCACACACCTACCTGACCACCGCAGTACTGCCAAGGAGCTACACACGAGTCTGAAAAATGTCACGCTGCCATCTCGATGTGGTGGTGAAGACCCCCTGTGCTTTCTGATGCCAGCCGGAGACCACAGAACCTCAGGCACTTCCATGAAGTCCTTATTAGGTTATTCAGTCGTGCAGCCTCCTCTGCCCCTCAGATCTGTCCTGATGAATAAGAGGGAAGTGATTTCACGAGTGGGATGTGCATGATGCTATAAAACTCCTCGACAGCTTGCTGCATTTCTTCTGTCAATCTAGCGTGAAATGCACATTATCCTATACATAAAACCCTCCATGCTTCTTTGGAAATTCTCACTATTTGTTAATTGCTAAATAGAATCTGACACGTTGGCATTTTGACACAGAGCCCAGATTGGAGGATTTCTGAAGCCATCTGGAAAGACACGCGTTCCAGCATGTGCTCGCCACCTTTAGAATAAATGGTGCAGGGATAATCAGCAACATGAGTGGGGAAGAGAATTGTCCAGGCTGAATGGCAGGAATGCCAGCGTGGATGGGGGGTGGCGGGGGGATCATTGGTGAGAGTCGTTGGCACATTTGGGGCAGCTCTCTGTCATTT